>NC_036862.1:18455467-18473445 GCF_002910315.2 Salvelinus sp. IW2-2015 | reverse complement strand
AAAAAAAAACATTTAAAACTGATTTTGGTTTGTCATTATGGGGTATTTTGTGTAGATTGATGAAAATGATTCATTTTAGAATTAGGCTGTACCGTAACAAAATGTGGAAAAAGTCATGGGGTCTGAATACTTTCCGAATGCACTGTAGCTGACAACTGCTAAATGCATAGTCAGTAATGCTGCCCCTAGCTGAGTAGTGTCCCTAGCTGAGTAGTGTCCCTAGCCGAGTGGTGCTAATTGAATTCTGCTGCCGGGCACACAGCTGTGTCCTGCTGATGAGTCCCAGGAGGCCCCAGCATGTGTCTATGGTTACTGTGTTGAGGCTCCAGCATGAAGCCATGTGTATATCATTACCCTCTCCCTTCCTGCCAAATCTCTGACTTGTGCCACTCGATACAACCCCCAGGCCAAGGCTCTGTGTCTTTGGGAGCCAAGCCTATATTACAATGCAGAAAGATGGCCTGCTTTTCACCAGCCTATGTTTATCTCCAGCTTTTACTTCTATATACGGACTATTGTGTGTTATTATAGACAGTTTCTAAGAATGGCTTAATTTTTCACGTTTAGGGGAGACTGAGAGATGGTCTCTAGGTACACAGGAGTTTGAGGCTTTATTGGGTCATTTATTTTGACAGACGGAAACGTTAGTCGGGATGTGTTATGGATGCAGGGTTATTAAGGCATTGAATTTCACTGAGGGGACGCAATCCTGGCTCCCTCTAGAATACACTGCATCACACACACTTGCTCTCTCCTTTCTTTCTTTCTCTCTTGCTCTCTCTCTTTCTCACACACGCAAGCTGGGCTCCTGAATTTTTTTTAACCTCGAAATACCCTCACTTTGACGATAAAGTGCCAAAGCAAAGAGAGGCAGAGAGAAAGTAATGTGAAAGGGATTCTGTGGAGACCTCTTCCAGTGATGATGAACTTGGCCTACCTGACTACTAGTTTATTTTACACAGGTCCTTTATTATCTTTTTTATTTATTTAACTATATGCTATCTAACTAACTACCCAACGTTTATTGTCTTGATTATTCACGTCATTCTTAGCTACGTGGTATAGTCATTGTGCGTTCTCAATGGACTTTGCTAATTCGGGTGCGTTCGTAAATTATATCTACTCCGATTTCAGAGCCCTCTCGTCTGAGTTAAAAAAAATATTTCACCTGTATTTAACCAGGTAGGCCAGTTGAGAACAAGTTCTCATTTACAACTGCRACCTGGCCAAGATAAAGCAAAGCAAAGCAGTGCAACACAAACAACAACAGAGTTACACATGGAATAAACAAACGTACAGTCAATAACACAATAGAAAAATCTATGCACAGTGTGTGCAAATGTAGAAGATTAGGGAGGTACGGCAATAAATAGGCCATAGTAGCAAAATAATTACAATTTAGCGTTAACACTAGTGATGTGCAGATGATGATGTGCAAGTAGAGATACTGGGGTGCAAAAGAGAAAGAAGATAAATAACAATATGGAGATGAGGTAGTCGTGTGTGCTATTTACAGATTGGCTGTGTACAGGTACAGTGATTGGTAAGCTGCTCTGACAGCTCATGCTTAAAGTTAGAGAGGGAGATATAAGTCTCCAGCTTCAGTGATTTTTTGCAATTCGTTCCAGTCATTGGCAGCAGAGAACTGTAAGGAAAGGTGGCCAAAGTGGGTGTTGGCTTTGGGGATGACCAGTGACATATACCTGCTGGAGCGCATGCTACGGTTGGGTAATGCTATGGTGACCAGTGAGCTGAGATAAGACAGGGCTTTACCTAGCAAAGACTTTATAGATGACCTGGAGCCAGTGGTTTGGCGACGAATATGTAGCGAGGGCCAGCCAACGAGAGCATACAGGTCGCAGTGGGGGGTAGTATATGGGGCTTTGGTGACAAAACGGATGGCAGTGTGATAGACTGCATCCAGTTTGCTGAGTAGTGTTGGGGGCTATTTTGTAAATAACATCGCTGAAGTCGAGGATCGGTAGGATAGTCAGTTTTACGAGGATATGTTTGGCAGCATGAGTGAAGGAGGCTTTGTTGCAAAATAGGATTTCATTTTGGATTGGAGATGCTTAATGTGAGTCTGGAATGAGAGTTTACCGTCTAACCAGACACCTAGGTATGTGTAGTTGTCCATATATTCGAAGTCAGAACTGTCCAGAGTAGAGGTCGACCGATTAATCGGAATGGCCGATTAATTAGGGCCGATTTCAAGTTTTCATAACAATCAGATATCGGTATTTTTGGACGCCGAATTTAAAAAATATATATATATTTTTTACACACCTTTATTTAACTAGGCAAGTCAGTTAACACATTCTTATTTTCAAAGACGACCTAGGAACGGTGGGTTAACTGCCTTGTTCAGGGGCAGAACGACAGATTTTTACCTTGTCAGCTCGGGGATTCAATCTTGCAACCTTGCGGTTAACTAGTCCAACGCTCTAACTACCTGCCTCACGAGGAGCCTGCCTGTTACGCGAATGCAGTAAGAAGCCAAGGTAAGTTGCTAGCTAGCATTAAACTTATCTTATAAAAAAGAATCAATCAATCAATCATAATCACTAGTTATAGACTCACATTGGTTATGATATTACTAGTTTATCTAGCGTGTCCTGCGTTGCATATAATCGATGCGGTGCGCATTCGCGAAAAAGGACTGTTTGTTGCTCAACGTGTACCTAACCATAAACATCAATGCCTTTCTTAAAATCAATACACAGAAGTATATATTTTTAAACCTGCATATTTAGCTAAAAGAAATCCAGGTTAGCAGGCAATATTAACCAGGTGAAATTGTGTCACTTTTCTTGCGTTCATTTCACGTAGAGTCAGGGTATATGCAACAATTTGGGCCTCCTGGCTCTTTGCAAACTAATTTGCCCGAATTTACTTAATTATGACATAACATTGAAGGTTGTGCAATGTAACAGGAATATTTAGACTTATGGATGCCACCCGTTAGATAAAATACGGAACGTTCCGTATTTCACTGAAAGAATAAACGTTTTGTTTTCGAGATAGTTTCCGGAATCGACCATATTAATGACCTATGGCTCGTATTTCTGTGTGTTATAATTAAGTCTATGATTTGATAGAGCAGTCTGACTGAGCGATGGTAGGCAGCAGCAGGCTCATAAGCATTCATTCAAACAGCACTTTAGTGCGTTTTGCCAGCAGCTCTTCGCAATGCTTCAAGCATTGCCTGTTTATGACTATCAGCCTATCAACTCCAAGATTAGGCTGGTGTAACCGATGTGAAATGGCTAGCTAGTTAGCGGGGTGCGCGCTAATAGCGTTTCAAACGTCACTCGCTCTGAGACTTGGAGTAGTTGTTCCCCTTGC
This sequence comes from Salvelinus sp. IW2-2015, assembly GCF_002910315.2. Classification (NCBI taxonomy): domain Eukaryota; kingdom Metazoa; phylum Chordata; class Actinopteri; order Salmoniformes; family Salmonidae; genus Salvelinus; species Salvelinus sp. IW2-2015. The sequence goes on along the minus strand of NC_036862.1, from coordinate 18,470,100 downwards.
TCTGCATGGGTAACGCTGCTTCGAGGGTGGCTGTTGTCAGTGTTCCTGGTTCGAGCCCAGGTAGGAGCGAGGAGAGGGATGGAAGCTATACTGTTACACTGGCAATACTAAATGCCTATAAGAACATCCAATAGTCAAAGGTATATGAAATACAAATTTGTATAGAGAGAAATAGTCCTATAATTCCTATAACTACAACCTAAAACTTCTTACCTTGGAATATTGAAGACTCATGTTAAAAGGAACCACCAGCTTTAATACCACCAGCTTTCTTACATGGCACATATTGCACTTTTACTTTCTTCTCCAACACTTTGTTTTTGCATTATTTAAACCAAGTTGAACATGTTTCATTATTTATTTGAGGCTAAATTTATTTTATTGAAGTATTATATTAAGTTAAATTAAGTGTTCATTCAGTATTGTTGTAATTGTCATTATTACAATAAAATAAAAAAAAATCGGCAGATTAATCGGTATCGGCGTTGAAAAATCATAATCGGTCGACCTCTAGTCCAGAGTAGTGATGCTAGTCGGGCGGGCGGCAATCGGTTGAAGAGCATGCGTTTAGTTTGATTAGCATTTAAAGTAGTTGGAGGCCACGGAAGGAGTGTTGTATGGCATTGAAGCTCGTTTGGAGGTTTGTTAACAGTGTCCAAAGAAGGGCCAGATGTATACAGAATGGTGTCGTCTGCATAGAGGTGGATCAGAGAATCAGCAGGCAAGAGCAACATCATTGATATATACAGAGAAAAGTCGGTCCAAGAATTGAGCCCTGTGGCACCCCCATGGAGACTGCCTGTTGTCCGGACAACAGGCCCTCCAATTTGACACACTGAACTCTATCTGAGAAGTAGTTGGTGACAAGGCGAGGCAGTCATTTGAGAAGCCAAGCCTATTGAGTCTGCCGATAAGAATGCGGCGATTGACAGAGTCGAAAGCCTTGGCCAGGTCGATGAAGACGGCTGCACAGTACTGTTTTTATCGATGGCGGTTGTGATATCGTTTAGACCTTGAGCATGGCTGAGGTGCACCCATGACCAGCTTGGAAACCAGGTTGCATAGTGGAGAAGGTACGGTGGGATTCAATGGTCGGTGATCTGTTTACTAACTTGGCTTTTGAATATTTTAGAAAGGCAGGGCAGGATGGATATAGGTCTATAACAGTTTGGGTCTTCAGCGACTCCCCTTTGAAGAGGGGGATGACCGCGGCAGATTTCTATCTTTGGGGATCTCAGACGATCTGAAAGAGAGGTTGAACAGGCTAGTATAGGGGTTGCAACAATTTCGGTGGATCATTTTAGAAAGAGAGGGTCCAGATTGTCTAGCCCAGCTGATTTGTAGGGATCAGATTTTGCATCTCTCTCAGATCATCAGCTGTGTGGATTTGGGTGAAGGGAAGCGAGGGGGGGGAACTTTGGCAAGCACCGGACGTGCTACCTGTCCCAGACCTGCTGTTTTCAACTCTCTAGAGACAGCAGGAGCGGTAGAGATACTCTCAATGATCGGCTATGAAAAGCCAACTGACATTTACTCCTGAGGTGCTGACCTGTTGCACCCTCGACAACTACTGTGATTTTTAGGGTCATTTATGAACATTTGAACATCTTGGCCATGTTCTGTTATAATCTCCACCCGGCACAGCCAGAAGAGGACTGGCCACCCCTCATAGCCTGGTTCCTCTCTAGGTTTCTTCCTAGGTTTTAGCCTGTCTAGGGAGTTTTTCCTAGCCACCGTACTTCTACACCTGCATTGCTTGCTGTTTGGGGTTTTAGGCTGGGTTTCTGTACAGCACTTTGATATATCAGCTGATGTAAGAAGGGCTATATAAATACATTTGATTTGATTTGCTGCAGGGGTTGCAGAGCTGTTGGCCGGGGTAGCCAGGTGGACAGCATGGCCAGCCGTAGAAAAATGCTTATTGAAATAACCGATTATAGTAGATTTATCGGTGGAGACAATGTTTCCTAGCCTCAGTGCAGTGGGTAGCTGGGTGGAGGTGCTCTTATTCTCCATGGACTTTACAGTGTCCCAAAAACTTTTGGGAATTAGTGCTACAGGATGCAAATTTTGTTTTAAACTTCTTAAGGCTAGGGGGCAGTATTGTGGCGTACGGATGAAAAGCGTGCACCAAAGTAAACTGCCTTTTGCTCAGGCCCAGAATCTAGGATATGCATATAATTGGTAGATTTGAATAGAAAACACTCAAGTTTCTAAAACTGTTAAATGAATGTCTGTGGGTATAACAGAACTGATTTGGCAGGCAAAACCCCGAGGACAAACCATCCAGGGGGGAAATAATTGAGGTCATAGGATTTCCCAATGGTTGCAGTTCATATGGCTTCCACTAGATGTCAACAGTCTTTAGAAATTGGTCAATGTTTTTATTTTGAGAAATGAAGAAGTAGTGCTATTCATTCCATGTGTCACTCTGAAGGTCCTTACTATTTTGGTGCGCGTGAACAGGAACACGCTCTGTGTTATTTTTCTTCGGTATTGGAAACAGATTATCCCATCTTAAATTTGATTGATTATTTACATTTTAGGATACCTGAGGTTCGATTAGGAACGTTGTTTGAAATGTTTGGACCAAGTTTACAGGTAACTTATTAGATACTTTGTAGTCATGTTGGGCGAGTTGGAACCGGTGTATTTCTGAATCAAACGTGCCAAATAAATGGACATTTTGGGGATATAAAGAAGGAATTTATCGAACAAAACGACCATTCATTGTGTGACTGAGACATTTGGGATTGCAAAAAGAAGATGATCTTCGAAGGTAAGGCATTTATTATATCGTTATTTCTGACTTTTGTGTTGCACCTGTCTGGTTGAAAAATGATTTTCATGTGTTTGTATGCGGGGCGCTGTCCTCAGATAATCGCATGGTCTGCTTTCGCCGTAAAGCCTTTTTGAAATCTGACACAGCGGCTGGATTAACAAGAAGTTAAGCTTTATTTTGATGTATTACACTTATATTTCGTGAATGTTGAATATTGATTTTCCTGTAGTTTGAATTTGGCGCTCTGAAATTTCACTGGATGTTGTCAAATCGATCCCGCTAAAGGGATTGGCGCGTGAAGGGATCACTAAGAGGTTAAAGAGCAACCAGGCATCCTCTACTGACGGGATGAGGTCAATATCCTTCCAGGATACCCAGGCCAGGTCGATTAGAAAGGCCTGCTCGCTGAAGTGTTTTAGGGAGCATTTGACAGTGATGAGGGGTGGTCATTTGACCGCGGACCCATTACGGAAGGGCATTGAGGCAGTGTTTGCTGAGATCCTGGTTGAAGACAGCAGAGGTGTATTTAGAGGCAAATTGGTCAGGATTTTATCTAAGAKGGTGCCCATGGTTACGGATTTAGGGTTGTACCTGGTAGGTTCCTTGATAATTTGTGTGAGATTGAGGGCRTCTATCTTAGATTGTGGGACRGCTGGGGTGTTAAGCATATCCCAGTTTAGGTCATCTAACAGTACGAACTCTGAAGATAGATGGGGGGCAATCAATTCACATATGGTGTCCAGGGCACAGCTGGGGGCTGAGGGGGGTCTATAACAAGCGGCAACGGTGAGAGACTTGTTTCTGGTAAGGTGGATTTTTCTTTTAAAGTAGAAGCTCGAATTGTTTGGGCACAGACCTGGATAGTATGACAGAAATCTGCAGGCGATCTCTGCAGTAGATTGCAACTCCACCCCCTTTGGCAGTTCTATCTTGTCGGAAAATGTTGTAGTTGGGGATGGAAATTTCAGGATTTTTGGTGGCCTTCCTAAGCCAGGATTCAGACACGGCTAGGACATCAGGGTTGGCGGAGTGTGCTAAAGCAGTGAATAAAACAAACTTAGGGAGGAGGCTTCTGATGTTAACATGCATGAAACCAAGGCTTTTACGGTTACAGAAGTCAACAAATGAGAGCGCCTGGGGAGTGGAAGTGGTGCGGTGGGCTGCAGGGCCTGGGTTAACCTCTACATCACCAGAGGAACAGAGGAGGAGTAGGAAAAGGGTACGGCTAAAAGCTATAAGAACTGGCCGTCTTGTACGTTCGGAACAGAGAGTGAAAGGAGCAGATTTCTGGGCGTGGAAGAATAGATTCAAGGCATAATTTACAGACAAGGGTATGGTACGATGTGAGGTCAGTGGAGGTAAACCTAGGCATTGAGTGACGATGAGAGAGGTTTTGTCTCTAGAGRCACCAGTTAAGCSAGGTGAGGTCACCGCATGTGTGGGGGKTGGGACAAAAGGGCTATCTAAGRCATRTTGGGYAGKGCTGGGGGCTCTACAGTGAAATAAGACAATAGTCACTAACCAAAACAGCAATAGACAAGGCATATTGACATTAGGGAGAGACGTGTGTAGCCAAGTGATCATAGGGTCCAATGAGTAGCAATAGGTGAGTCAGGGAGCCGATTCAGTAGTCGCTACTACGCTACTAGGCGAGCTGGAGACATGGCGATTCAGACAGCTAGCGGGCCGGGGCAAGCAGATGGGCCTTCGGCAACGTCGCAACGGAAGAGCCTGTTGAAACCACCTCGGATGATTAGGTCGGCGGACCAGTTGTGATGGATCGGCGGGGCTCCGTGTCGGCAGTAAAGGGTTCAGGCCAATTGGCAAAAGAGGTATTGTAGCCCAAGAATTAGCTGGTGGACCTCTTCGGCTGGCCGGAAGATGGGCCTAGCTCGAGGCTAGCTCAAAGCTAACTGATGCTTGCTTCGGGACAGAGTAGCCACTCGGAATGCAGCTAGCTAGCTGCGATGATCCGGTGTAAACGTTCAGAGCTTGCGGTAGGAATCCGGAGATGTGGTAGAGAAAAAGTAGTCCGATATGCTCTGGGATGATATCTCGCTGTGTAGACTGGCAGGTGTTGACCGAGCTGAGGCTGGCTGGAGTCCGAGTTAACGGTGAAGACCGCTAGCAGTGGCTAACTGACTACTAGCTAGTTAGCTGGCTAGCTGCTGATGGGGGTTCCGGTTCTAAAGTATAAAAATAGCAGATCCGTACCACATTGGGTGAGGCGGGTTACAGGAGAGTATATTCAGTCCGTAGATGGAAAGTGAGATTAAAATGTATACGAAAAGAAAACAATATTTTACATGGGACAASACAAACACACGTCCGACTGCTACGCCATCTTGGTTATTGTCTTACTGAATAGTTTCTTATTGCCAGGGTAAAAATACACAAGCGGCGTATTAAAAGACACCCATTCCTTATGTAGTGCACAAATTTTTACCAGGGGCTGAGAATAAGATGGCACTTGAATTTTACACACATAGATACTCTCCCCACAGGTGACTGGTTACACAAAACAACAGTGAAAAGTGGATCAGTGTGCTTGTGTGCTTGTGTGAATGTGCATTCATGCAAGCGTGTGTGTTTGTGTGTGTGTGTCTCTCTCGCTCTCTGAGACAGTGGGCAGACAGAGGGTCTGAGCGTGAGTGTGATTAAGGAAGCTCAGACTGTGCGGTGCCATGGGACATTTCAAAGCAGCTCTTTAATGGGCTTGACTCTTGGTTCTGTTTAATAGCGTGTAATTTAATGCAGTGGGCCAGGCTTTATTATAAAGAGATGTACATMATTTTGCTCCTAAAGAGCCCTTGACATTTTTCTACTCCCTCTTAAAGATTGTTTTATCTTCAGATATTGTTTTAGGTTTGGCAGACTGTTGTATGTGTGTGTTTTGTATGATGGATTGCCCTTGGAGAAGGGTGGCCATGGGAGGGGTAGGTCTGTACGGTGTCAACACCCAGCCCGCTCCCCCTTGGCGAGGTGTTCTAAACGGGGTCAGCTCGTCCCTAGCTGGGAGTTCCAGCTCAGATCCTCAACCCCAGCTCCTTACCTCCAGCCCCCAGCACGACCCAGTACATCTCAGAACGCCCTGCCCTGCTCAGCCATGCCATTTCAACACAGCCCAGCACAGTCCAACCTACCAACCCAGATCACAAAACACAACCCAACACAGCCCAATGACTACAGCCCCAGCTCCAACCCCYTGTGAGGGGGGCCTGGGTCACTGCAGAGCGATGTTTACAACTCTTCCTAATCTGCTGAGAGATTGATGGGCCCCCCTCCACCTCCCCCTCTTCCTCCTCCCCAACACATGGATTACTTTTAGCCTCTCTTTCTCTTACACTACTTACAAGAATAATGACACAGCTGTGACACTAGATACAGTAATAATAACAGTGGAAAATGTGAGCATCTTTCTCCTTGTTTGTGGATGTCTGCAGAGAACAAGGCATGAGTGCTGGACTCCATGGATGTCTGTGTCTTCACACACAGTTTATTGTGCTTGCTGTTTGTTTGGTGCTCCTTGCGGCTGGCAGAGTTTGGGGAATAGAGAGAGAGTGTGTACAGGAAATGCTCTATGGGTCTTCTAATGGTCCGACTCCCTCCCTTAGAGTGCGTGAATCAGATGGAGATGCTATGCTGCTATTTATTAACCGCTCTCATCAACCCTGTCCAGTGGATYGACAAAATATGCTTGAGTTATGATGCCATCAAGAGTGTGTGTGTCAAACCCCATCTAATTTTATTGGTCACACACATATTTAGCAGATGTGATTGTGCGTGTAGCAAAATTCTTGTGTTCCTAACTCCAAAAGTGCTGTAATATCTAGCCATTCACAACAATACACACGCATCTAAAAGTAAAAGAATGGAATTAAGAAATATATAAATATTAGGACAAGCAATGTCARAGTGGCAGTGATCATCGAATCCCCGAGCTGACAAAGTAAAAATCTGTCGTTCTGCCCATGATCAGTTAACCCAGTTCCCCGGGCGCCGAAGACGTGGATGTTGATTTAAGGCAGCCCCCCACACCTCTCTGATTCAGAGGGGTTGGGTTAAATGCGGAAGACACATTTCAGTTGAATACATTCAGTTGTATTGACGAGGTATCCCCCTTTTCCCTACTGTATTATGACTAAAATAGAGTAGAATAGTATGCAGTATATACATATGAGATGAGTAAAGGAGTATGTAAACATATACTTTTTTATTTCACCTTTATTTCACCAGGTAGGCTAGTTGAGAACAAGTTGTCATTTACAACTGCGACCTGGCCAAGATAAAGCAAAGCAGTGCGACACAAACAACAACACAGAGTTACACATGGAATAAACAAGCATACAGTCAATAACAGAATAGAAGAAAAAAAAAGTCTATATACAGTGTGTGCAAATGGCGTGAGGAGGTAAGGCAATAAATAGGCCATGGTAGCGAAGTAATTATAGTTTAGCATATTAACACTGGAGTGATAGATGAGCAGATGATGATGTGCAAGTAGAAATAGTGGTGTGCAAAAGAGCAGAAAAGTAAATTAAAACAATATGGGGATGAGGTAGGTAGATTGGGTGGGCTATTTACAGATGGGCTATGTACAGCTGCAGCGATCGGTTAGCTGCTCAGATATCTGATGTTTAAAGTTAGTGAGGGAAATATAAGTCTCCAGCTTCAGCGATTTTTGCAATTCGTTCCAGTCATTGGCAGCAGAGAACTGGAAGGAAAGGCGGCCAAAGTGGGTGTTGGCTTTGGGGACGACCAGTGAAATATACATGCTGGAGCGCGTGCTACGTGTGGGTGTTGTTATTGTGACCAGTGAGCTAAGATAAGGCGGCGCTTTACCTAGCAAAGACTTATAGATGACCTGGAGCAAGTGGGTCTGGCAACGAATATGTAGCGAGGGCCAGCCGACTAGAGCATACAGGTCTCAGTGGTGGGTGGTATGAGGGGCTTTGGTGACAAAACGGATGGCACTGTGATCGACTGCATCCAGTTTGCTGAGTAGAGTATTGAAAGCTATTTTGTAAATGACATCGCCGAAGTCGAGGATCGGTAGGATAGTCAGTTTTACGAGGGTATGTTTGGCAGCATGAGTGAAGGAKGCTTTGTTGCGAAATAGGAAGCCGATTCTATATTTAATTTTGGATTGTAGATGTTTAATATGAGTCTGGAAGGATAGTTTACAGTCTAGCCAGACACCTAGGTATTTGTAGTCAGAACCGTCCAGAGTAGTGATGCTAGTCGGGCGGGCGGGTGCGGGCAGCGAACGATTATTAAAGTGACTAGTGTTCCATTATTAAAGTGACCAGTGATTCCATGTCTATCTATATAGCGCAGCAGCCTCTAAGGTGCAGGGTTGAGTAACCGGGTGGTATCCGGCTAGTGAAGGCTGTTTAACAGTCTAATGGCCTTGAGATAGAAGCTGTTTTTCAGTCTCTCGGTCCCAGCTTTGATGCACCTGTACTGACCTCACCTTCTGGATGGTAGCGGGTTGAACAGGCAGTGGCTCGGGTGGTTGATGTCCTTGAGGATCTTTTTGGCCTTCCTGTGACATCGGTGCTGTAGGTGTCTTGAAGGGCAGGCAGTGTGCCCCCGGTGATGTGTTGGGCAGACCTCACCACCCTCTGGAGAGCCCTGCAGTTGMGGGCGGTGCTGTTGCCGTACCAGGCGGTAATACAGCCCGACAGGATGCTCTCAATTGTGAATCTGTAAAAGTTTTAGGGTCTTAGGGGCCAAGCTGAATTTCTTCAGCCTCCTGAGGTTGAAGAGGCACTGTTGCGCCTTCTTCACCACGCTGTCTGTGTGGGTGGACCATTTCAGTTTGCCCGTGATGTGTACGCCAAGGAACTTTAAGCTTTTCACCTTCTCCACTGCGGTCCCGTCGATGTGGATAGGGGCGTGCTCCCCCTGCTGTTTCCTGAAGTCCACRTACGCACGTTCGTGCTTGTGCATGTGTGTGTCTGTCCATGCCTGCGTGGTAGTGTACGTTGATGTGGGGGGAGCGTGTAGGGATTTACACCCCATACCTGCCCTGCCAGGTCGTCTCTCAGGAACATTGAGGCTAACTGAAGCCAGCTGGGCTCGTCAAGCAGCCAGCTAGCCAGTAGCCACACTGATTTATCATGTTAGCCAAGCTATAGGCTAGCCACAATGGGTAGCTAATAGCTATAGGTTATCCAAATGCTAGCCACGTTGATTTATAGAATTAGCCACTCTGGCAATGTTAGACCCAAGCTAATGATAGTCTAGTGTTGGCTTAACTTAGACTTTATTATCTTCAGAGAAAGACAGTGGGTTTAAACTATGATTTAAAGAAAAACCACACGTGCACTTGCTCTCTCCCTCTTTCTCACTCTGTCCCCCTCCTTTATTCTCTCTCTCTCTTCAGAGGAGGGAGGGCTTCAGAGGAGGGAGGGCTTCAGAGGGGGGAGACTTGGGAGATGGGGGACTTCACATGCCACCCTGCCGAAAAGCGTGTTGTGAGGAGAAGCAGACCTGTCTGCAGCAGTCAGTGCAGACATATTTAATGTGCCTGATGTAATGGGGCTGAATCAGCAGATAGCTCCGCTGGGAGCCATTAGCCCAAACGTGTCATTAACCCCTTCCCTGCCCCAGGCCCCAGGCCAGTCCTCTCTGCAGTCCCAGCCAAACCCCCCCCCCAGCCCCAAGTACTGCTCCAGGTGGAGAGGACACAGGGTAGGAGTGAATGGAGGACCGATCTGTCTCTCTCTTTCGATTTTTCTCTTTGTCTCTTCCTTTCTAGGTATCCCCCTTTCCTCCAACCCACCAAAAAACGAAGGGAGGGAGAGTGTGAGGGAAGGAAAGAGAGAGAGAAGTTTGCCTCTCTGGCTGGTGCTGTAGTGAGGATGGGGGTTTGAGGAGTTACCGCCTCCTTGCCTTTGAGATCAGTTTGAAGTATTTTTCCCTGCAGCTTGCTGTAGCCCGTTACAGCAGTTGGGAGAAGCAGCAGGCTCACAACACCTGCCAATCTTAATGGCAAACGTATGTGCAGTGAAACGGAGAGGGAGGGAGAGACGGGGGGAGAGGGGGAGGGAGGGAGCAAATGTTCCCTAAAGAGGGTGGCAGTGTTGTCTGACTGGTCTGTTGTCTGTGTAAGAGAGAGGGCTTGGGTTTTAGTGAGTGACTGAGTTTATCTTGCGTGTGCGTACAAGTGTATGTCTGTGTTAGTGTGCTTCTCTGTATGTATGCCTGCGTGTTTAGGTCGTTACGAATAATTTGTGTTACTTTCACAAATTGTACTTGGTAGTAACACCATCCCACAGTCTTTTCTCCTCATCAGAGTGCAGCTAACCCATGACCATAAGAGGCTGAAGAGTGTGTGGGGGTGTGATTTAGTTTAACACACACATGTTAAATCTCTAGACAGGTGTGTGTGTATCCCTTACTCCTCTGAATGATCAAGTGTATCAGATTGGGTCGCTGTGTGTGTGTGTGTGTGTGTGTGTGTGTGTGTGTGTGTGTGTGTGTGTGTGTGTGTGTGTGTGTGTGTGTGTGTGTGTGTGTGTGTGTGTGTGTGTGTGTGTGTGTGTGTGTGTGTGTGTGTGTGTGTGTGTGTGTGTGTGTGTGTGTGTGTTGCGTGGTCAGTAGGAGGCTCTGTCTATATCTCAGGTGCACATATGTATACATAGCAGTGTGTGTAGGGTGTATAGTGTTATTCAGCAGTATGTGTATAGTGCTATGCAGCAGTGTGTATAGTGCTATGGAGCAGTGTGTGTGTATAGTGCTATGGAGCAGTGTGTGTGTATAGTGCTATGGAGCAGTGTGTGTGTATAGTGCTATGGAGCAGTGTGTTTGTTGGTGTATAGTGCTATGGAGCAGTGTGTGTATAGTGCTATGGAGCAGTGTGGGTGTATAGTGCTATGGAGCAGTGTGTGTAGGGTGTATGTGCTATGGAGCAGTGTGTGTGTATAGTGCTATGGAGCAGTGTGTGTGTATAGTGCTATGGAGCAATGTGTGTGTATAGTGTATAGTGCTATGGAGCAGTGTGTGTATATGGTGTATAGTGCTATGGAGCAGTGTGTGTATATGGTGTATAGTGCCTTGGAGCAGTGTGTGGTGTATGGTGTATAGTGCTATGCAGCAGTGTCTGTGTATGGTGTATAGTGCTATGGAGCGTGGTGTGTATAGTGCTATGGAGCAGTGTGGTGTGTATAGTGCTATGGAGCAGTGTGTGTGTGTATAGTGCTATGGAGCAGTGGTGGTGTATAGTGTGTATGGAGCAGTGTGTGTGTATGTGTATAGTGCTATGGAGCAGTGTGTGTGTATAAGTGCTATGGAGCAGTGGTGTGTATAGTGCTATGGAGCAGTGTGGGTGTATAGTGCTATGGAGCAGTGTGTGTAGGGTGTATAGTGCTATGGAGCAGTGTGGGTAGGGTGTATAGTGCTATGGAGCGCAGTGTGGGTTGTATAGTGCTATGGAGCAGTGTGGGTAGGGTGTATAGTGCTATGGAGCAGTTGTGTGGTAGGGTGTATTAGTGCTATGGAGGCAGTGTGTGTAGGGTGTATAGTGCTATGGAGCAGTGTGGGTAGGGTGTATAGTGCTATGGAGCAGTGTGTGTGGGTGTATAGTGCTATGGAGCAGTGTGGGTGTATAGTGCTATGGAGAGTGTGGGTAGGGTGTATAGTGCTATGGAGCAGTGTGTGTGGTGTATAGTGCTATGGAGCAGTGTGGGTAGGGTGTATAGTGCTATGGAGCAGTGGTGGGTGTATAGTGCTATGGAGCAGTGGTGGGTAGGGTGTATAGTGCTATGGAGCAGTGTGGGTAGGGTGTATAGTGCTATGGAGCAGTGTGTGTGGTGATAGTGCTTGGAGCAGTGTGGGTGTATAGTGCTATGGAGCAGTGTGGGTAGGGTTGTTAGTGGCTATGGAGCAGTGTGGGTAGGGTGTATAGTGTTATGGAGGGCAGTGGTGGGTGTATAGTGCTATGGAGCAGTGTGGGTAGGGTGTATAGTGCTATGGAGCAGTGTGGGTGTATAGTGCTATGGAGCAGTGTGTGTAGGGTGTATAGTGCTATGGAGCAGTGTGTGTAGGGTGTATAGTGCTATGGAGCAGTGTGGGTAGGGTGTGTAGTGCTATGGAGCAGTGGGTGTATAGTGCTATGGAGCAGTGTGTGTGTAGTGTTATGCAGCAGTGTGTGTGTGTGTATAGTGTTATGTGCTGTCTATGTGTAAGAGCTCATTGTAAGAGCCAGGGGTCTCTACCTCTCTCTTTCCCCCCAGACCTCAGCAGAGCTTCACGTCATGTCTGTCACCTTTCCTCTGGCCACAAAGCTGCCCATTATAGACAGGGCTCAGTGACCAGAGCAGACCCTTACCAGCGCCCCTCCACCCTTCTCCTTCACAGAGCTCTACCCTTCTCCTGCTGCTCCCCCCCCCCATGTTTCCAGTGTGATTGTGAATATCTCCTAGCTAGTCCAGTGTTCTCGAGGAGAGAGCAGGGTGGTTGGAGCAGGGCCAGGATCATCCCTTTTGGCTCCAATCAAACTAGTCAGCAAATCTGCTGCTGACTGATCCGCCTCCATCGCTCCTCTCATCCCCTTTCAGCCCTTATATCCCTCCTCTCATCCTTCTCTCCCCTTCCCTCGCTCCTCTCTTCCCTCTTTCACCCCTTTCACTCATCTCCCTATGGCTGAAGCTCTATGGTTGTCTATGGCTGAAGCTCTATGGTTGTCTATGGCTGAAGCTCTCTATGGTTGTCTATGGCTGAAGCTCTCAATGACTGAAGCTCTCTATGGTTGTCTATGGCGGAAGCTCTCTTGGTTGTCTATGGCGGAAGCTCTCTTTGGTCGTCTATGGCGGAAGCTCTCTTTGGTCGTCTATGGCGGAAGCTCTCTTTGGTCGTCTATGGCGGAAGCTGTCTATGGCTGATGTGCTTGATGGTTGTCTATGACTGACGTGCTTGATGGTTTTCTATGGCTCCTTATGGTTGTATATGGCTGAGGCTCCCTTTGGTTGTCAATGGCTGATGCGCTCAACGGTTGAATATGGCTGAGGCTCCCTATGGTTGTCAATGGCTGAGGCCTTCCTGACACTGAACTCTGGTTGAGAGCAGAGAGTCCTGGAGTGGAGCTCTGTGGCCCAGAGGTAAACCAGCACTGCTCCAGGTCTGGACAGGTCCTGATTTACTCCTGCAGTCTGGAGACAGAGCTATGCTGTGGAGTGGACCCCTGGGATCTTAAAGAGGGCCATAATTGGACTCTGTGCTTTTGGGAAACGCTTGCTACAGTATCAAATCAAATGTATTTATATAGCCCTTCTTACATGAGCTGATATCTCAAAGTGCTGTACAGAAACCCAGCCTAAAACCCCAAACAGCAAGCAATGCAGGTGTAGAAGCACGGTACTACAGTACTACCTAATCCTGACACTTTGTGAGAGGGAGTTACGAAAGAGAGAGAGAGAGAGATAGTGGGGTTAGTTCTGGGGAAAGATAAAGGTAGAGAGAGGAGATTGAAGGGGAGGTTTTTCATGGTGTGGGGGAGGCAGGTAGAAAGAGATAGAGTAGTCTCTTCTCTCAGGACAGCTACAGGACTCCCCCCAGTGTCCCATACTCACTCATTGCCTGACACTGAGAGCCCAGGGATTTTCACCTTTTAGGCACACGCATAACTGCACTCAGAAACTCACACTGTGCATTTACACACCCCACCACATGTCTTATTCACATTTAAATCTACACCTGTGTTCTCTCTTTCTCACACACATACATACACAAACGTACGCTTGCTGCAGCAGGAGTCAAATGGCCCAATATGTTAAAAGCATTAGGTAAGCACAAATCCAAAAGTGCTTCTCGGGCCGATATCAAGTGTCCTGCTTCATTACAGTGTGGTGTATACATTCAGCTGTATCTCTGTCCCCCCTCCTCCACCTCCTCTCCTCCAGGGGAGCTCTAAAAGGGAGCGGGATGTTTACTGAAGAGTAGATGGGGTATTATTATTTTAAGCGTGTAGGCTTTCGTTGGCGGTGGAGCCTGTCCAATCATAGTGCTGATGTTTGGACGAAAGGTATATAAAAGTACACTTCAAAGCCCTGCAGCGGCCTTAATGCGGCCGGACCCTGTTTATCTTTGTGGCACACACACACACACACACACACACACCAAAAAATAAGGAAAGTAATTTCTATCGCAAGATTTATGAGGAAGGAGAGAGAGCGCGGTAGAGGTAAAAGTGCCACCTTTGATATGAGTTTAACAAGAAATCTCTTGTCCAGATTGGTAAAGAGGGGCTTTTTTTCTTTGGCTATTTTGGGTCCTGATACAGTATTACAGGGGAGGAAGCTGACCAAGGAAATCTTGTGTTTTGACCGTGGCCGCCGGCTGTTCTGACAGAGAGAGACAGACAGACTGATCAAACAGGGTGGGCTCCAACCTGCCGGCTGAGACCGTATACAAAGCCACACCTCAGCTTATGAAGCCAACACAGACCTTTTCTGTGAAGCACAGCACTTGGCATACCGTCCAGTCTCTAACTGGCAGCGCTAGGGTAATGTTAGCGTTAGTGGTTTCTCCCACTGTAAGCAGCCTCAGCCTTACCAGCCACCTGCACACAGGAAAGAGCTGAAGCATAGAGGTCAGAGGTCACATACTAGACCAGAGGAGAGGGGTGAGATGAAAATAGGGATGGCGTTGTTAAAGCTGGTGAGCCTGCCAAGCCACCTGCACACTGGGAATGGCTTGAGGCAGAGAGGTCATAGGTTAAAGGTCACCAAGGGAAAGGTCATCAACTGTCTTTGGCTGCCCATGGAGGAATCCTCTAATGTAGACTGTGGACAAAGAGAGGAGAGTGGGAAGAGTGACAGGGGTGGGGCAGGAGTAAAGAGAGAAGGGG
>NC_036862.1:18450932-18454455 GCF_002910315.2 Salvelinus sp. IW2-2015 | reverse complement strand
AGAGACAGGGTAGTGAAGGGTAAAGAGAGAGAGGGGTTAGATAGGGGTACAGAGACAGGGTAGTGAAGGGTAAAGCGAGAGGGGTTAGATAGGGGTACAGAGACAGGGTAGTGAAGGGTAAAGAGAGAAAGGGTGGAGAAAGTAGGGTAAAGAACGAAGGGCGAGACTGAGTGGGGAAGCAGGAGAGTTCCCTTTCACACTAGCGTCCTGGTTCTTGTGTAGCAAACTGTTTAAGTGTGACATTGCTAATCTGGCCTCTCCATTAGTCAAGCCCCAAATCATCCATCAACACGGAGATCTCTCTCACACACACATACCCCAACAGGTTGAGAAAACACAACTGCAAGCCCAAACTATCTCAACTCAATCATAAGCCCTCTGACAGGCTGGATTTCTAAACCAGAAGCCCAATAACAGAATAGGCTTTGTGTGATACTCTGCAGAACGCTAAGAGAGAGGAGAGAGAGAGCAGTGAGAGAAGAAAAGAGAGCAAAGGGATATCTTGGAGAGAGAGAGCGGTGGGAGAGCATTGGAAAAGCCAAGGAGGAGTGTTTTTCTAGTGGCCTTTGTGAGTAACGTCCTGTGTTGTCGCGGTGGTGTGTTCTAAACGGCAGGCTGGGGAGTTGGTAGGAGCTGCAGCCTCTTCTCAGCTGTCTCGATGGGTGTCACTGACTCCCACCGACACACCAGAAAAAAAAACACTACACCCCCAAGAGACACACACACACACACACACACACACACACACACACACACACACAGCAACCCCCCCCACCACCTCCTTCCCCTAAAAAAGAAAAGGAAAATGGAACTTTAAAAGTGAAGGAAAAGTTTTGGGTAATCACTCTTCGGCTCTTGGTTGTGTGCTCATGCGACCCCCGCCCCAAACCACCACCACCCCCATAACTCTGGCTGGTTGTAATAGATGAGGATAGCAGAGTGCATGTTTACGAGCGCGAGTGCTGGACTTGGCAGGCCTGAACGCTCCTTCAGTGTCTCACAGTTCATCACAGCTCAGTGTCTGGGCCCTGACTCAACCCGTGTCTCTTACACACAGTTTACATGGGGGGGCTGTCATGCACCCAACCAAACCCCCCACTACCCCCATACTGCACCTATCCCTGTTCACCCCCACCCCTCTCTCTATCCCTAACCTCCCTGGTTTACTGTACCCCTACCTCGTATACCCCTTTGTGGCTGCACAGTATCTGTCTTATTGTATGAAATTACGCATTAAGTACAGTACTACCATTTTTTGTTGTTGCCATTTACTCAACAATCTGTCTTTCTCTCTCTCTCTTTGACACTCTCTCGCTTTACCTCTCTCTCTACCTCTCTCTCTTTGTCACTGTCYTGCTCTCTCTCTCTCTCTCTCTGTCTCTGTCTCTCTCTCTAGTGGTCGTATGCGTTGGAGAAGCCTAACACTGGCAGTGTGTTCAGCCTGGCCTGGTCGGCAGACGGCACACAGCTCGCGGGGGCTTGTGGGAACGGACACGTCATCTTCGCCCACGTGGTGGAGCAGCGCTGGGAGTGGAGGAGCTTCGAGATCACCCTCACCAAGAGGAGGACCATGCAGGTAGAACACACAGATCACCCTCACCAAAAGGAGGACCATGCAGGTAGAACACACAGATCACCCCCCTCACCAAGAGGATGACCATTTGCAGTAGAAAGCACAAGATTCACCTCACCAGAAGGTAGGACGCATCGCAGGTAGAATACACAGAATCA
Organism: Salvelinus sp. IW2-2015; assembly: GCF_002910315.2. Lineage (NCBI taxonomy): Eukaryota > Metazoa > Chordata > Actinopteri > Salmoniformes > Salmonidae > Salvelinus > Salvelinus sp. IW2-2015. The sequence continues at coordinate 18,452,724 of NC_036862.1, read as the reverse complement.
CTCCTCACGCAAAGAGGAGGACGGCATGCAGGTAGAACACACAGATCACCACCCTCCACCCAAGAGAGGGCCGCCATGTCAGGTAGAAACACACAGATCATCCCTTATCACCAAGAGAGGAGCATGCAGGTAGAGACAACACAGATCACCGCTCACCAAGACGGAGGACGCATGCAGGTAGAAACACAGATCGACGCCTCACCTAAGGAGGAGGTCCATGCATGGTAGAATACACAGATGCACCCTCACCCAGAGGAAAGGACCATAGCAAGAGTAGAAATAGCCACAGATCACCCTCGACTCAAGAGGATAGGACCATCTGCAAGGTAGAACACACAGATCACCACTGCCACCAAAGAGGAGGACCATGCAGGTAGAACACACCAGATCACCCTCACCAAGAGGGAGTGACTATACAGTACGAAATATCACGAGATCCCCTTCACCAAGGAGGAGGACCATGCATCGTAGAACACAACAGATCACCCTCCACGGCAAGAAGGAAGGACATGCAGGTAGCAAACAGATACGCCTCACCAAAGAGGAGGACCATGCAGGTAGAGACAAGCTACAGATGGCACCGCCTCACCAGCAGGCAGGACCATGCAGGTAGAATACACAGATCACCCACGCACCAGAGGAGGACCATGCAGGTATAGAGATACACGGCATCACCACTCACCAAGAGTGAGGACAATGCGGTAGAATACACAGATCACCCATCACCAGAGAGGACGGCCATGCACGGTAGAATACTACCAGATCAACCCTCACCAGAGGAGGACCATCACAGGTAGAAATACACAGATCACCCTCACAACCAAAGAGGGACCATACAGGTAGATACACGATGCACCCTCAGCAAGCGAGGAGGACCATGCCAGGTAGAATACACAGATCACCCTCAACGAAGAGGAGGACCATGCAGGTAGAACACAAGCAGATCACCCTCACAGAGAGACCATGCAGGTTAGAACACACGATCACCGTCACCAAGAGGAGGACCATGCAGAGTATAGATACAACGATCACCCTCACCAAGAGGAGGTCCATGCAGGTAGAATACGATACACCCTGCCAGGAGGAGGACCCAAATGCGGTAAATACACAGATCACTGCCTCACCAAGAGTGAGGATCATCAAGGTAGAACATCACAAGTCACCCGTCACCAAGAGGAGACCCATACAGGTAGATACCAAGATCACCCTCACACAGAGGAGGCCATCTACAGGTACGAATACACAGTACACCCCTCACAGAGGAGGCCATGCAGGTAGAACACACTTATCAGCCTCACCGCAAGAGGAGGACCATTGGAAAGGTAGGTACACAGATCACCCTCACCACAGAGGAGAACCATACAGTAGAATACACGATACAACCCTCACCAAGAGGACGACCATAGCAGTAACAACAGTACCGCCTCACCAAAGAGGAGCGACCAATGCAGGGTAGAATACACAGATACCCAATCACGCAAGAGGAAGAACCATGCAGACGTAGCAATACACAGATCCACCTCACCAAGAGGAAGGACATGGCAGGTAAAAATACCAACCCAACGATCACGCCTCACCAAGAGGAGGACCATGCAGGTAGAACACACAGATCCCCTCACCGGAGGACGGACCATGCCACGTAGAATACACAGTCACCTACCACCGAAGAGGAGGACCATGCAGGTAAGAAATTACCAACAGATCACCCTCACCAAAGAGGTAAGGGACCATGCAGGATGAGAAATACACAGATGCACTCACCAAAGAGGAGGACCATGCCAGGTAGAATATG
>NC_036862.1:18441813-18446296 GCF_002910315.2 Salvelinus sp. IW2-2015 | reverse complement strand
ACACAGATCACCCTCACCAAGAGGAGGACCATGCAGGTAGAACACACAGATCACCCTCACCAAGAGGAGGACCATGCAGGTGTTTCGGGTTCCTTTTGCCATATGCTTGGTTAACCCTCCAGAAAAAGTTTTCATATTTTCTTCTCTTAAGAAGCCAAACAGTCCCCAAGCCTAAATGAATTAATGAGACAGCTAACTGAGGGTGAATGGGCCGGTGTGAGAGGCAGACGCTAGTGAGGTGAATTTAACAGGCTATTTTAAAGGGCCAGACTATTCCCCAGGCCTGGGTACTTGTGGCTATACATTATGCTATAAGCCTCCCAGTGTGGACCAGTGACAATAGCCAGCCTGTATAGCAGCCTCCGTCACAGAGTGTGTTTAAACTTCAGAAACCACAAGGTAGCGTTTACACGCGGGTGACACACCCCCGCGCGCGCACACACAGAAACGGACACACACACACACGTGGATAAACGCATACGTGCACACTCTCCATAGACAACCCTCAATGAGCACTGTTTGCGTTAACCAAACAAACCTGTATCTTCAGCCATTTATTTTCAGCCTTACAGGGTTTTTTCTCTCCCTCTCTTTTTTAAAAGTGCACATCTGCCAATGGTTTGTGAATCAGGCGGCTAAATTTACCACCTCGCGGTTAAACATTTTTATTCCTGGTTGTTTGGTGAGTAAATTTGGGTTGTTAGTGGGGGTTAAAGAAGGATGATGTTTAAACCCTTAAATAAATACCCACCACACCTTTTACCTGCTGGTGGAAAACCACTCAAAAACAACCAGGAATAAAAATGTTCTAAACACGCGAGGTGGGTAAATTTAGCCGCTGATTCACACCATTGCAGATTGTTGCACACTTTTAAAAAGAGAGGGAGAGGAAAACCTGTAAAGGCTAAAATAATGGCTGAAAGATACGGTTTTGTTTGGTTAACGCAACAGTGTCATTGAGGGTTTGTTATGGAGAGTGTGCACGGTATCGTTTATCCACGTGTGGATGTGGTGTCCGTTTCTGTGTGTGGCGCCGCGCGGGGGTGTGTCCCGCGTGTAAACGCTACTGTGTTTTCTGAAGTTTAAAACATCACTCTGTGACGGAGGCTGCTTTACAGGCTGGCTATGTCACTCGGTCCAGCATGGGAGGCTTATAGCATAATGTATAGCACAAGTACCAGGCATGGGGAATAGTTGGCCCTGTTTAAATAGCTGTTTAAATTCATCCTCACTAGCGTCTGCTCTCACACAGGCCATTCCCTCAGTTAGTGTCATTAATTCATTTGGCTTGGGGATGTTTGGTTCTTAAGAGAAGAAAATATGAAAATTTTTCCTGGAGGGTTAACAGCATATGGCAAAAGGAACCCGAAACACCTGCATGTCTCCTTGGTGGGGTGATCTGTGTGTCTACCTATGGTCTCCTTGGTGAGGGTGGATCTGTGTTTTCTACCTGCATGGTCTCCATCCTCTTGGTGAGGGTTGATCTTGTGGTATTCTACAGATGGGTCCTGAGGGTCGTATACCTGTGTCTCCTTGGTGAGGGTGACGTGTATTCTACTGCATGGTCCTCCTCTTGGTGAGGGTGATCTGTGTGTATTCTACTGCATGGTCTCCTTCTTGGTGAGGGTGATCTGTGGTATTCTACCTGCATGGTCCTCTCTTGGGTGAGGGTGTTGTTATCTGTGATGTTCTTTACGTGATCTGGTGTTTCGATGGTCTCTCTCTTGGTGAGGGTGATCTGTGTGATTCCTGATGGTCCTCTCTTGGTGAGGGTGATTGTGTATTCTAACCTGCATGGTCCTTCCTCTTGGTGAGGGTGATCTGTGTATTCTCCTGATGGTCCTCCTCTGTGAGGTGATGTGTTCTTGAGCTTTGGTGAGGTATTTGTTCTACCTGCATGGTCTCTCTTGGTGAGGGTGATTGTGTATTTCCTGCATATGGTCCTCGCTTGTGGTGAGGGTGGATCTGTGGTGTATCTCTGCTGGGCTCCTCTTGGTGAGGTGTGATCTGTGTGTTTACTGATGGTCTCCTTTGGTGAGGGTCGATCTGGTTTCTCTACCTGGCTATGGTCTCCTCTGTGAGGGTGTTCTGTATTAACTGTTGTACTCCGGAGGTGATTTGTCTACTGCATTGGTCTCCTTTGGTGAGGGTGATTGTGTATTTCTAATGCATGGTCTGCCTCTGGTGGGGTGATATGTAATTCTACGTGCTGTGACTCTTTGGTGGGGTGTTCTGTGTTTCTAACATGCAATGGTCCTCTTGGTGAGGGTGATTGTTGTTTACCTGATGGTCTCCTCTTGGTGAGGGGTGAAATCTTGTGTGTTCTGCATGGTCCTCATCTTGGGTGAGGTGGATGGTATTCTATGAATGTATCTTCTACTGTGTTGTTACTGTAATCCTCTTGGTGAGGGTGATCTGTTATTCTAACTGTTACTGGTGGAGTTGGCTTTTATCGCTCCTTGGTGAGGGTGATCGTGTATTCTACGGCATGGTATTCTCTTGGTGAGGGTGATCTGTTGTGATCTACCTGATGGTCATCCTTTGGTGGGGTGAATCTGTGTATTCTAGCTGTCATGGTCCTCCTTTGGTGGAGGGTGATCTGTGTATTCTTACTGCTTGGTCTCCTCTTGGTGAGGGTGATCTGTGTATTCTACTGCATGGTCCTCTCTTGGTTGAGGGTGAATCTGTGTATGTCTTCCTGCATGGTCCTCCTCTTGGTGAGGGTGACTGTGTAGTTCTACTGCATGGTCCTTCTCTGGTGAGGTGATCTGTGTGTTACTGCAATGGTCCTCCTCTTGGTGAGGGTGATTGTGTATTTACCTGCATGGTCCTCCTCTTGGTGAGGGTGATCTGTGTATTCTACCTGCATGGTCTCCTCTTGGTGAGGGTGATCTGTGTTTCTACTGCATGGTCCTCCTTGGTGAGGGTGATCTGTGTATTCTACTGCATGGTCCTCCTCTTGGTGAGGGTGATCTGTGTATTCTACCTGTATGGTCCTCCTCTTGGTGAGGGTGATCTGTGATTCTACCTGCATGGTCCTCTCTTTGGTGAGGGTATCTGTGTGTTTACATGCATGGTCCTCCTCTTGGTGAGGGTGATCTGTGTATTCACTGTCATGGTCTCCTCTTGGTAGGGTGATCTGTGTTTCTACTGTATTGGTCCTCTTTGGTGAGGGTGATCTTGTGTGTTCTACTGCATGGTCCTCCTCTTGGTGAGGGTGATCTGTGTATTCTACCTGCAATGGTCCTCCTCTGGTGAGGGTGATTCCTTGTGTATTCTAGCCTGCATGGACCTCCTCTTGGTGAGGGCGTGATTGCTGGTGTATCTTCTAAGCATGGTCCTCCTTTGGTGAGGGTGATGCTGTGTGTTCTACTGCATGGTCCTCCTCTTGGTGAGGGTGATCTGTGTGTTCTATCCTGGCATGGTCCTCCTGCTTGGTGATGGTGATTGTGTGGTATCTTCCTGCATGGTCCATCGCTCTCTTGCTGAGGGTGATCTGTGTATTCTCACTGTCATGGTGTCCTCTCTTGGTGAGGGGTGATCTGTGGTATTCTAACCTGTATGGCTCCTCTATGGATGAGGGTGATCGGTATATCTACCTGCAATGGGACTCCTCTTGGTGAGGGTGATCTGTGTATTCTACACTGCATGTCTCCCTTTGGTGAGGGTGATCCTTGTATTTACCTGCATGGTCTCTCTCTTGGATGAAGGGTGATCTGTGTATTCTACCTGCATGGTCTACTCTTGGTGAGGGTGATCTGTGTGTTCTACCTGCATGGTCCCTCTCTTGGTGAAGGGTGATTGTGTGTTTCTACTGCATGTCCTCCTCTGTGAGGGTGATCTGTGTGTCTACATGCATGGTCCTCCTTTGGTGAGAGGTTGATCTGTGTATTCTACATGTATGGTTCCTCCTCTTGGTGAGGGGTGATCTGTGTGTTCTACCTGCATGTCCTCCTCTTGGTGAGGGTGATCTGTGTGCTTTATCCTGCATGGTCCTCCTCTTGGTGGGAGGGTGATTGTGTATCTACCTGCATGGTCCTCTCCGGTGAGGGTGATCTGTGTATTCTAACTGCGCATGGACCTCCTCTTGGTGAGGGTGATCTTGTTCCTACCTGCATGGTCCTGCCTCTTGGGTGAGGGTGATCTGTGTGTTCTACCCTGCATGGTCCTCCTCTGGTGAGGGTGATTGTGTGGTTCTAACTGCATGGGGCCTCTCTTGGTGAGTGGGTGATCTTGTGTGTCTAACTGCATGGGTCCCTCCTCTTGGTGAGGGTGATCTGTGTATTATACTGCATGGTTCCTCTTGGTGAGGGGTGATCTGTGTGTTTACCTGATGGGGTTCCCCCCCCAATCCTCTGGTGAGGGTGATCTGTGTGTTGCTAATCTGCTGGTCTACTTTGGTGAGGGTGATCTGTGTGTTCTACCTGATGTCCCTCCTCCTCTTGGTGAGTGTGTGATCTCGAAGCTCTCACCCAGCGCTGCT
>NC_036862.1:18403434-18439522 GCF_002910315.2 Salvelinus sp. IW2-2015 | reverse complement strand
CTATAAACAAAATGTTCTTCACATTTACCCTGTAATGAATGATGAATGGAATATTGGTTCGAGTAAATTTGGGTTGTTAGTGGGGGTTAAAGAAGGATGATGTTTAAACCCTTAAATAAATACCCACCACACCTTTTACCTGCTGGTGGAAAACCATATTCCATTCATTCATTCATTCACAGGGAAATGTGGAAGACATTTTGTTTATCCTAACAGGTGAAAAAAGTAGGAAGGCACATATGTATACACACCAGGCATTTCTGTCCCCTCCTGTCCTATGCTTAGACATGGGCTGATTCCTTGTATATATCAACAGTAAATACACTCTTGAGTTTACGTGAGTGCATCCATGCCTACTATACATCGATGAGTGTCTCAGAAAACATGTCCTGTGTGTGTATGCTATAGTCTGTTTGTTACAATTTGTTTGTTATTATTTCAAATGATTTGTTACTCAATGTCTGTATGTGTTTATGCATGTCAAGATCTGAGCTACATCTGTATGTCTGTGTGTATGTCTGTGTGTGTGTTCCTAAACAGTCCCTCTCCCTCTCTCTGTCTCTGTCTCTCTCTCTCTCTATTCATCACCCAGGTGAGGAACGTGGTGAATGATGCGGGGGATGTTCTGGAGTTCAGGGACCGGGTCATCAAAGCCTCTCTGGCCCACGGTCACCTAGTGGTCACCACCTCTCTCCAGTGCTACGTCTACAGTGCTACGAACTGGAACACCCCTCTCATCTTTGACCTGAAGGAGGGGACTGTCAGCCTCATTGTACAGGCTGAGAAGTAAGTCTCTCTTTATCCTTCTGTCTCGATCTCGTTATGTCCCTCCTCCCTCTCTTAGTTTTTTCCCATCTCATCTATCCCTGTTGCGCCGATCTCTCTGCTGTGCCTATCTCTGGACCCCCTGTCCTTTTCATTCCCTCCCCTTCTTTCTCCTGCCAAACACTCTCTGTGTGTGTGTGCGCGTTTGTGTTTGCGAGAACTGTGTGTGTGTRTGCGTTTGCGAGAACTGTGTGTGCCATTGCCAGAGCAGGTCTGACTGAGGAAGTCTGACTGCAGTGGGAAACAGAGAGAGAGAGACATCTATCATTCTCTCTAATGAGTAGTTCCACAAAGCAAAATAAAGAGGATTTCAACTCCCACCATCTCAGATTGTTCTGAAATTGTTTCTGTTAGAAACAGATAAGATGCAACATGATTTTGTTGAAATATAATTTGATCTCTGAGAAATTAAGATMATTTATTGCACCCAAATTGGCCATTTTAATTTATAGGATTCATATAATATTAAATAAATATAGTACATAACATCCGATTTGGACCAAACCGTTTTCTAACAATGAGTAAGACACGAGGAGTACAAAGACATGGTCAAAAGACACACATGGACCACCCACACCCCACTCCAATCCCACCCCAACAACGACTATATAGTATCTGTTCTGTATGTCTGACAAGTAGTATGGGGCTGTGGCTCTGAGTATTGTTTTTTCATGCTATGTAATGTATTCCCAGTGAATTTTGGTGGTGTCTTTTGTTCCCTGTTCAGAGAAGTGAGTCATTGCATTTTGTATTATCTTGGCTCCATCTTGCAGTTTGTTATGTTCTCCTCTCCTCTACCATTCCCACTCTCCTCTTTGTTGCTCCCTCCTGCTTCTATCACCCCTCTCTGTCCCTAAACCTGCTTTCTATCACTCCCCCTCATCTTTATCTCTCCATCTCTCCCCTTCTCCTCTTTATTTTGGCTCCTTCCTCAGACACTTCCTGTTGGTGGATGGGACGGGGGTGTATGTGTTCTCCTACGAGGGCCGTCTCATCTCCACGCCCAGATTCCCCGGCATGAGAACGGACATCCTCAACGCCCAGTCCGTTTCCCTTAGCAACGACACCATCGCCATCCGGGACAAGAGCGATGAGAAGGGTGAGTGGAACGCCAGTCGAGCTGTCCCTTCACTACCACAATACAATACCAAACTTCATTGTCCATACAGCGGGGAGAGATTTGCGCTTGGCCTCTTCCCTCAATGACATTTACAGCCGTTAAACACATTGAAACATCAGGAGCACTTTGTCAACAAGAGGATTACACTTCACCAGGAGATAAAAAGCTGGGGAAATGACTTTAGCAGTACTGTAACAATGACTGTTTGTAATCATACTCTCTCTCTCTCCTTCCTCCCCTCCCTCTCTTCTTTTTCTCCAGTCATCTTCCTGTTTGATGCCCTGACGGGGAAAGCCCTGGGTGACGGGAAGCCCCTGACTCACAAGGTGGGTGATTCACCAACGAACACACACCAACAGTCAGTCACAGCACACACCACACTCTCCTGTTAGTGTGCACACACCGACCTGAGACGACTGTGTATATCTCCACGTGTCTACGTCTTCATCCGCACTGTTACATTGAGCAACCTGTTAGGATTGGGGGAGGGTAAGCTGATCCTAGATCTGTGCCTCAGGGTAGCTGTGGGACAGTGTGAGAGTAAGTGTGGTGGTTTCCAGCGACACCAACAGGCCAGGGTGAAAAGGTCAGGGAGCCAAGGAGAGAAGGCAGAGAGAAGAATTAATGGTGTTGAGGAAAAAACAAGAAACTTGATAGTTAAGAGGGACACGTACAGATTGTGAGGAAACTGGAGTGAGTGCATGTGTGTGAGAAAGAGATGGAGGATGGAGAAAAAGGGGGAGGGTTATGGAGTGAGAATAGGATTGAAAGGGATAAAGAGAGAGGGAGTGAATTAGAGAGAGAGAAAAGGAGGAGAAGTAGCCAGGATCAGTAGTTACTGTTTGTCAGCATGGCTGTCTCTGCCAGCACTCCACAGCTCCAAGACAGAGGAGCACTGCACTGAAGCCAGCTGGCTCTGACACACACACACACACAGTCACACAGTCACACACGCACACAGTCACACACACACACAGGGTCACACACGCACGCACACAGTCACACACCGCACACAGTCCACACACACACACGCACACACACACACGCACGCGGCACAGTCACACACGCACACAGCACACACGCACCACAGTCACACACGCACGCACACATCACACGCACGCACACAGTCACACCACGCGCACACAGTCACACACACACACAGTCACACACACACACACTCCTGTTGGGGAGTGTGGGCCAGGAGCTGTGGGGTCAGACTGCTGGCACCCCCCCTTGCCTCCCCATTTCTCCCTCCTGGCTCCTCTCGCCCTCTTACCTCTTTCCTCCACATCTTCTCTAGAGTTGAGTCTCTTCCCTCTGATCTGGGCTCAATTGTTCCCCCTAGTCTCCTGTGGCTGTGTACTCAGGGCAGTACTGAGGACTAGAGAGTGTGGAGGAGGAGAGGAGAGGGCTTGTGATATGGGTGATCATGTGTTGAGAAGGATGTGTATCAAAAGACAATATTGTAAGTGTATGTGTTATGGGGACTGGTGGGGTTTGACACTGCTGGTTCAGTTAGCCCTGTCAATGTGAACCAGGTCTCTCCCACACAACTTTCTGCCTCCCATTTCACCATGTATGTGTGGTGTGTCCGTGCGTTGGTTTCCGTTGTGTGTGTGTGTCCGTGCGTTGTGGTCCGTGTGCGTGTGTGTCCGTGTGCGTGTGTGTCCGTGTGTGTTGTTTCCGATGTTGTGTGTGTGTGTCCGTGCGTGTGTTTCCGTGTGTGTGTGTGTCCGTGCGTGTGTGTCCGTGTGTGTGTGTGTCCGTGCGTGTGTTCCAGATGGAGGTGGTGGAGATAGCTCTGGACCAGTGTGGCCCGTCCAGCGATAGGAAGATCGCGGTCATAGACAAGAACCGTGACCTGTACCTGACCGCTGTGCATCGCATCAACAGAGAACACAACATCTGCAAGATAGGTAGGAGAGAGGGAAGGGGAGAACGGGAGGGGGGGAATAGATTTCAAACTGCTTTGTGTTGTTAAGCACCTAAAGCCTACCAGATAGATAACGTCATCTTTCTTACCATAACCCACATGCACTATGGTCTACACACCATGTGTTAGAGGTTATAGTTAGTTATTCTGAGTGTCGTCTGTCTCTATTTTTATTTTTTATTTTACCTTCATTTATACAGKTTTTTTCTCATTGAGATAATATCACTTTTCCAAGAGAGACCTGGTCCAATAGCAGCAGGGGGAACAACGTTTCAGACAAAACAACTTACATACACTAACACAACATTAAGCAAAGCTATAAACACACATGCAGTACAACAATTACATATTACATTAAAAACACAAACATCTTGACTAAAAACAGCTGGCCTAAAAACAATTACACTCTTCTATGATATATACATCGATCAAGTGTTTAAACTCCACCAACGAAACTAGATCATCACATTTTAAAATGTATTTATTTACTGACCTGACTAAAAAAGAACAGAGATAAAATTATTTTACCCAATATGGCCTTATAAATCAGTGTATACCAGTGTTTAAGCCTACGCAAGGTCAATGACGACTATAGGACTATTCTGTCCTATAGGTACTATGGTCCACACTATGGCCTGGAACGACTCTGCTAACATCCTGTGTGGTATTCAGGACACACAGTTCACCGTGTGGTACTATCCCAGTGCTGTCTTCACTGACAAGGACCTGCTGCCTAAAACACTCTACATGAAGGACGCCAGGTAATGTGCACGCAAACACGCACACAGAAAACAGTTCCCCATTATCGGAAATAAAAGGTTATGGATCGTCTTCATGTCAGATGTGTTCATGTTGTATAAAAGCCGTTGATGAATCACTGAAGAGATTCCTGAGTGGCTGCCCTCAGGCTCAGTGGTTGTCTGTACAGAATGTGTTTATATGTGTATCTGTCCCCCTCCACAGTGAGTTCAGCCGTGCGCCCCACATCCTGAACTACGTGGGGACCCAGGTGACGGTGCGTCGCGGTGACGGCTCGTTGGTGTACAGCAGCGTGTCTCCCTACCCTGCCCTGCTGCACGAGTACAGCGCCTCCTCTCGCTGGGAGGACGCACTGCGCCTCTGCCGCTTTGCCAAGGTAACACACACCTGACAGGAGTGCCAACTGATAGGGGACATTCCCTGGTGACTCCCTGGTCCTGTGTAGCACAGAGCACACATCATATTCAACTCCAAATATTGTACAAAACACATCTTAAAAAACTCTTTACATTATGCTGAAAATGGAATAATGGTCTGGAATATGCCAGTGTCAAGCAATGTGTAACACCAGGCCTGCTGTCTCCCTGGCCCTGCCCCTACCCTACCCAGGAGAGGGGGCTGCTCTGTGCCCTGAGCCCTTCTCTTAAAGCCAGTTATTTAGAATAAATGGTGTAATTAGCGGCCTGTAATTGCTAGCACATTGTGGGCTGCAGCAGAGCAGTGCAGGGCCAGAGGGACCAGAGAACCAGAGCCCGGGTCCCAGGGGAAACACTCAGCCCCGAGAGGGGCCACAGGCTGGGGGTGCCACAGGTCTGGGTCCTGGGGGGTTGGTGATAGGGGGGTTAGGGGCCTGAAGGAATATTGAATGGGATTCCTCCAGGGTTCTAGTGTTCTGATAGACCTTATGGCTTCCCCCCACTATAGCGTGGGAACAACAGTCAGCGTGGGAACTCACTGCCACTCTTTGACAGTGGGGTGTGTGTGTGTTTGTCTCAATGTCTTGTCTCAGTGTCGGTGTGTCAAATTTCTGTACTCATGTCTGTCTGATTGTTTCATGTCTTTGTCCGTGATGTTCCTCTGTTGGTGTCTCGCACCCCCTCACTGAGTCTCTGTGTACTAGACCTCTGAGGAAGAGGTGAGTCTCTCGTTCATTTACATCTTTCCACGTTCCCTTTTACCCCTGTTCTCGTCTTTGTCAATCTCCTCGTCTTCTTCCTCTTCCTCCTATCCCTTACTTTAGTTCTGGTTTCTCCCCTCATCTGCTAACTACTCCACCGTATACTGTATGGACCATATACACACATGAAGATATTGACTGGATACTTCAAGAGAACTTAGTCCTTCAGTGGGTGTTTGTTGGTTGGGGTTGATGCCTGTGTGCGTGCCATGAGTGTGTGTGTGTGCCCACTGCCCATGTGTGTTTACTTTCTGGTTGGTGTGTGTTTGTCTGTAAGATGGTGTATGTGTTTGTAAATGACGTGTCCTGCAGCCCTGGGCCTTGGCATGGTGAAGGGTCCATGACGGAGCCACTGGAGTGGAGCTTTAACGAGACACGACCAGCAGCTTTTAATTAGTTTCTAATTAGCTTGGGTGACACCATTTACCGTATTTAACCTCCCCAACACACACACACACACACACACACACACACACACACACAAACACACGCAGCCAATCCCTGAACCCCAACCCCAGTGAGAGCCTTCACAGTGTGCGCTGCATGGGTTATGATGCAATAACCACAACCCTGGAGAAGGATGGCTAGAGGGGACAGGGGAGGGGAGAGGGGGTGAAGTGGGTAAATGCAGTACCTTCAGAAAGTATTCATACCCCTTAACTTATTCCACATTTTGTTGTTACATCCTGAATTAAAAATGTATGTAATTGTTTTGTTTTTCTCACCAATCTACACACAATATCCCAGAATGGCAAAGTGTTTTTTTGTTGTGTGCAAATTTATTGAAAATGAAAAGCATAAATATCTCATTTACATAAGTATTCACACCACTGAGCCAGTACATGTTACAATCAACTTTGGCAGTGATTACAGATGTGAGTCTTTCTGGRTAAGTCTCGTAGAGCTTTGCATTTCTGGATTCTACAATATTTTCAAATTATTATTTTTGAAATTCTTCAAATTCTGTCAAGTTGGTTGTTGATCGTTGCTGGTCACCCATTTTCAAGTCTTGCCTTGAAAAGCTTTTCATGCTGATTTAAGTCAACTGTAACTAGGCCACTCAGGAACATTGTTTTGTCTTGGTAAGCAGCTCCAGTGTATATTTGGCCTTGTGTTTTAGGTTATTGTCTTGCTGAAAGGTGAATTTGTCTCCCAGTATCTGATGGAAAGCAGACTGAACCAAGTTTCGTCTAGGAATTTGCCTGTGATTAGCTCTATTGCGTTTCTTTTTATCCTAAAAAAAAACTCTCTAGACCTTGCCGTAACCCATAACATCACTATGCTTAAAAATGTGAAGAGTGGTACTCAGTGATGAGTTGTATTGAATTTGCCCCAAATAACGCTTTGTATTCAGAATTTAAAGTTCATTTCTTTGTCACATTTTTTGCAGTTTTAATTTAGTACCTTGTTGCAAACGGGATGCATGTTTTGAAATATTTTTATTCTGTACAGGCTTCCTTCTTTTCACTCTGTCAATTAGGTTAGTATTGTGGAGTAACTACAATGTTGTTGATCCATCCTCAGTTGTATCCTATCACAGCCATTAAACTCTGTAACTGTTTTAAAGTCACAATTGGCCTCATGGTGAAATCCCTGAGCGGTTTCCTTCCTCTCTGGCAACTGAGATAGGAAGGACACCTGTATCTGTGTAGTGACTGGGTGTATTGACACAACATCCAAAGTGTAATGAGTAACTTCACCATGATCAAAGGGATATTTAATGTCTGCTTTTGTTTAYTTTTACCCATCTACCAATAGGTGCCCTTTGCGAGGCATTGGAAAACATCCTTGGTCTTTGTGGTTGAATCTGTGTTTGAAATTCACTGCTTGACTGAGGGACCTTACAAGTATCTGTATGTGTGAGGTACGGAGATGAGGTAGTCATTCAGAAATCATGTTGAACACTATTATTGTACACAGAGTCCATGAAACTTATTATGTGACTTGTTAAGCACATTTTTACTCCTGAACTTATTTAGGGTTGCCATAACAAAGGGTTGAATACTTATTGGGTCAAGACATTTCAACTTTAAATTTTTTATACATTTGTAAAAATGTCTAAAAACATAATTCCACTTTGACATTATGGGATATTGTGTGCAGGCCAGTGACACAAMATCTAAATGTTTAATCCATTTTAAATTCAGGTTGTAACACAACAAAATGTGGAAAAAGTCAAGGGGTGTGAACTTCCTGAAGGCACTGTATGGAAGAAGGAGCGTCACCCCTTTTAATAGCCACCCCTCCTCCTTCCTCCCCCCATTTCTGGTAAGGGTTTGGTCTTTCGTGGCCGTGTGGTTTTTCCCGGAGTGGGAGGAGTTTTGTGGGGAAATCCTGTTAGCCAGGTATGGAGGATTAGCCCGTTGTGGATACTTTCATGGCACTGAATTGTTGTTAACAGACACGCGTATACGCACACACACACACACACTCGCGTAAAGATTGACACAAGCATGCACACATGCTTAAACACACACACAGATACACACATGCTGATGATAGGCCTGTACACAAACAACCATGCTGTACACAGTCACACAAACATGGGCAGCCCAGCAGTGTGACTAAATCCCCAGGCAGGCTCTAACAGTGAGCCAACACCACAATGGACCACATCGCTCCTCTGATTGGAGGAAACTGGCCCATCTCTCTCTGACCAGCATTTAGTGGCTTTAGCAAAGGATGATTTCGTTGTTGTTGTCTTCACGGTTTTATGACCCATGTTGTTTGTTTTAATGAAGGATTCAGATGAGATGACAGGATGCATGAGGATGTTGTTCTGGGCTTTGCTTTCAACGATACTGTTGAGTGTGACTGTAAGAGTGAATGGGAGTAACATTACGTCTGTGTGCGTGTGTGCGTCTAAGTACATCTGCGTGCCCTGAATGAGTATAATATCAGAATCACACACGGAAGTCAGATTACAGGGTGTGTGTGAGTGTGTTCTGTGCCCTGCAGAGTGACACTAACGAGGCCTGTGTTGTGAGGATGAGCAGACTGGTAATGGGAAGAGTGTCCCTGTAGAGACGCCAGTGCAATGTCCCTCCCGTCTCTCTAATAACACACAGCCCTCCTCTCTCTGTGCCCTGTCCCTTTAATGACCTAGGGGAGCAGGGCTAGACTAGCCCCGCTATGCAGGGCCTGTGGTCAGGGCTGGGCCACACGCTACGCCCCGGCGCCACCACCAGACTGTCAGGCTGAACAGCAGTTCCACCCCACCCCCCCATATACCCTTGCTCCATGGCACTTTTTAAAATATATTGAAACCCTTATTTTACCAGGCAAGTGTGTGTGCTCGTGTTTATTTATGCTAAGACAATGTGTGTATGGCAAATGTAATTTCCTATTTTCTTAATGTCTGTCTCCGTTCCTATAGGACCAGTCACTGTGGGCGTGTCTCGCTGGCATGGCAATGGCCAATAGGGAGTTGACGACAGCAGAGGTGGCCTACGCTGCCATTGGAGAGGTAATCCATCAATCACTCAAATCTCACTCTCTTTCCTTTTCTCCTCCACATGTGTACAGGAATGGAAGTAAATGTAATTCTGTTTTTCCATATTTCTCTCCCCTCTGTCGCTCTCTCCAGGTGGATAAGGTGCAGTATATTAACTCTATAAAGGATCTGCCGTCTAAGGAATCTTCAGTGGCCCACATGTTACTGTTCAGTGGTCATGTCCAGGAGGCTGAGGCCACTCTGCTACAGGCTGGCCTGGTCTACCAAACCATACAGGTCCACATCAACCTCTACAACTGGGACAGGTCTGTCTGTCTCTGAATGTCTGTCTGTCTGTGACTCTGAATATCTGTCTGACTTGTCTTTCTGCCTGTCTGTCTATGTATACTTACATATGCGTCATCTGCCCTCAGGGCGTTGGAGCTGGCAGTAAAACATAAGACCCATGTGGACACAGTGCTGGCCTACAGACTCAAGTTCCTGCAGGACTTTAGCAAGAAAGAGACCAACAAGAGGTTCATGCAGTACGCTGACGGGGTATGATGTCATTGCTTTTGATATAGTGACCACTGAGCAGCAGTAAAGACTTCTTCTCTTCGAAACCAGACAGTATTTTGTTACAAGAGGGAATGTGCCCTTTCTATCATACTATGCCTCATTAGACTGACCCACTTCTCTAATCTCTCTCCATCAGGTGGAGGTGGACTGGGAGAAGATCCAGGCAAAGGTAGAGATGGAGCTGGTTAAGGAGAGAGAGAAGGCTGCCACCACCTCTGTCAGGAGCAGCCTGGCCTCCCGACGTTGACCCTCAACCCTACACCTCTGACTTCATCCAGGGACCAAATGTACATAATATTTTCAAATGGTCATTTATCAAACATGGTTAGTGTTATTTTTGTGTTTGTGTTTTTTTATATCGATATTTCTTTTCTTCAATTAACTTACATGCCTTATTCTCTTGAGAATGTACATATGTAGACGTTTAATAAATACATATTTATCAGATCGGTCAACTCTCCTGACATATTTCTATCTCCTCAACTGCTATTTCAATTCAATGCAGTCAGCCCCAGCCCAGTCCGTTTTAACTAGTAATCATAGATGTGTAGTGTGTGTTTGTGTGTTCATATTAAGTATTACAGCTTTAACGCATATTCTCTGGCGGTGTGACACTACTTGTCAAGCAGCTTCCTCCGCTAACAGAGGTCCAGCCCATCATTATGCCATTACACCCTATCTATCTCCACTCCCAACACACACTCTACCGCAGCGCGCGCACTCTACCCCAACGCGCGCCACTCTACCCCAACGCGCGCCACTCTACCCCAACGCGTGCGCACTCAAACACCGCCCCAGCAGGGACGCCAGGAGCAGCAGGATGGATTCCTGTCACTCTGGTCTGGACCCCGGCACTCCCAGTATTCCTGATGGATACAGAATGGTGGCTAATGGGCGCAGTAGAGGAGCAGTCTAGGGCTACTTGTCGTACACTATTACAGAGCAAGACTGAATCATTAARTTCAGCCTCTCTGACACCCCCTTCTCTTCATGTCCTCTTGTTCTCTCTCTCTGTTTTTCCATGCTATAAATCCCTGGTCACTCAGGTATTATCATAAGTGCAGGCTAGAATGACCTCCCTCCATCCTTCCCCAGTTAACTGCAGTCAGGCCGTTCTTGTCTCAAGTAAAGTTCCAGAGAGGGGGACGGGTAGCTATGATGTCAGTGGTAGTGTGGAAGCTCTCCAGTCATCTCTGACCCAAGAGGAGCAGCACTCTGTATCAGCCAGGAGTCAGGTTTCACATGCGTGACCACCAGAATGCACACATCTTCCCTGAACTCTTACACAAGTATGATCAGACACACAGCACACAGGTAAAACACACACACAGACACTTCAACAAATACATACAGACCTAAAACACACACACAGTCACACACGGACTTGAAAACTCCATGTCCAAACCAAGCTGCTACTACTCAAGCTCAGACACTGACGGAGCATAATGTAGGATTTATCAGGAGCTTAATGCACATTGATCTGGCCTTGGTTTCTCTGCTTTTTTTACCCACTAAGGCATTGAATAACTGTTCCATTGGCATAATCTGTTGTTAGATACACAGAATTACTGTATATTGTCTATTTTTCTCACTTTCAGGTTGGGCTGTAATAAACACCCCATAAAAATGGTCTGGGTCTGGGTTTCCAAAACATCCCAAACATTTCAATACTTATGATTGTGGACACAACTACACAATACTTTTACCTCAAGCCAGAGCAATGTACTCTAACCAGTACTCCACGGGCACTGGTGCCACTAAGTTAAATATGGTGGCAGCCAGTCATCTCAGCAACCTGTCTCGTTATTGTATTCAGATCCCCATCGAGGGACTCCTCAAAATGCAGAATTTTTGAGTTTTACTCCATTTGATTAAACATTAAAGCTGGAAATTCTAGAGGATTGGAGCGTGCCCTAGGCCCCTGAACCCACAGCCTGAGTGCAGAGGACTTGTAGAGTCTGCCTCCACTGCAGAGAGAGAGCGAGTGCCTCAGAGCCAAAGATGCAAAAATATGATCTCTACTGTTAAATCACAAATTCCAGTAATACCATATCTGTATTCTGTCACTAAAACATACTGCGATGTGTAATGTGTCTGCATCTTGTGTCATTCCCTCCATCCATACATCAGTGGATGTAATGCTTTTTTGTGTGTATCCATCAATTTCCTCTGTGAAGGAAATCCATGTGTCCAACACAATAGGCCCTGTCTGGACGGTACAGGATTACACTACAGTCAGACAAACTAGCTTTCCCATTATGGTGATCCATAACGGTCATGGCCAGAATCCCTGTTGAAGGTGATGGAATTATTGAGACAAGGAAGTCTGGCTGAAGCGCATACAGTATTTAACATACAGTACAAGTGTGCTGACATCACTCCTATAACCCAAACTCCTAACGAGTATCCTTTAGTTTCTCATTGCTTATCCACTCTTATGCACTTCAGATAAACCAGTTAGCTTACGTGATTGGTTTCTTGGAGGGTTGGTGTATCTCAACGGCCCACTGTTCCACAGAAAGACTAATGATAAATGTTCTCGCCCAGCCTACTGTGRATCGGCTATCTCAGTCTGCAGCTCCAGCTGTCAGCCTCTTTATTTACTGCTGTCTATTCTACACTTCTGTCTTTATGACTGTCTGTATTGTCTATCAGTCATCTTCCTGCCTGTTTCCATGCAGGGCATGTCTGTATTAATGTGCTCTAATGCTGATGATGTCAACAGTTTTGTCATTCATCTATGGCCACTACATCAAAGACAAAGTATCAGAGCTGGTCTCTGCTCACTGATCACCACATGGTAACTCAACCTTGGACCAGTATTTAGGGACATCATCTCTCAGAGAGGAGGGAGGGATGAGATGTGTTCATGATGCAGTATGTGTGAGCTGAGCTCTCTGATACATTGGATAAAAGAACTTGCTGATGTAACAAAATGTGAGGCTTAGTGTGTTGGAGAGAGTGTTTGATGGTGTGACTATTACTTTTGAATCCCCACTGGGCCACTGAAAGCTGCACTAGGCGATTCTCCTAGACCCTGCCCATGACCCTACTCTCTTAGGGTGTCTCAGGGAGAATTAGGATATGAAGGGAATATTCAYACTTGAATATTAATAATACACAGTTGTATATGTGTGAAATAGGACAAGTATACGCACCCACCAAGATATTATTATTATGACATGATGCACATTTCTAGGCTGTAGGTATAACAATGAATAGAAGTCTTTCGGGCCCAGCAGAATCAAAAACTCCTTCTCAGCCTGTTCATCTCATAAAAAAAATGAAAATAAAGAATAATATGGAGAAAGCCAACTGTCTCACGGTGCCTTTGGAAATTGAACCGTTGAAGCGAAACTTGTACCGGCGCCAAATGTGCTGCCTGTCAATACACAAAAGAGCGCAAATTTCAGCAACCATCTCCCTTTTATTATCTAATTTTCTCAWACCAGGTCTTAATTTACATACAAAAGGGGAATCATCTGCCCAATCGTATGAAACTCGTCATTGACCAAATTGCCGGTTCCTATTATTTTCAGCATTAATTGCTACAGATTGGAATTGCACTTAAGTTATTATATAGCATGTAAGTCTCTCCTTTAGTTCATACTAAAATWAAAATWATTTTATTTTATAGTCCATCACATTGTCAGACAGAATTATGTGAGGCGCGTGTGTGGTCTCCTGAAGTGCCCTGTTGCTCTTCTCTGGGTATCGGTCCTCCCCTCGTCCCTCCGTCCGCAGCAGGCTCCTCCGAACGGACCAGTAAGTTATCATCCGACCGGTCTCTGTGCACYTCCTGCATGGTCTCCTCATAGGTCGGCAGGTACTTCACCTCGTCATATGCGGGGAGCAGCACTGGCGAGGTGAAGTCCCCAAAACTATATTCGGGGTACCGGTCCAGTAGGGTGTCCTGGGACGCGGTTGCGTGTCCGTGGAAGAGGGAGGGCTCCTCGGGGTGTCGGCGCGGCCGCGGGCAGATGATGCGCTGAATGAAGTAGCCCATTGCGAAGAGGAGCAGCAGGATCAGGATGCCCGATAGCTTGCGCGTCACCCAGCCCACGTTGTCAAAGAATATATGCAGCGGGATCTTGCAGCAGCGCACCGCGGAGCTCGCGCTACCGTTGCCGGTAACGGTAGGGGGGCAGCACTGCTGGCCCTCGACGCACTGGACCTCTCCACAGCTGCGGAGCAAGTGGCAGGAGGAAATCACGACCGCGGACAGAAAGGTGACGCTGCACATGCACGTCCTGCTGCTGGTGGTTAGACGAAACATTATTTAARTCTACTAGTCGGTTCGTCAGGTTAGTATAGACCTGTGCGCGTGCGTCCCTGCCGTCTGGTTTCTCTTTTGGTGAGAAAGAGTGCACAGCAGTTTTAGCTACTACGTCTGCTGCCTGTTTGTTCCAATCCTCTTCCTTCATCCGCTCTCCGGAGAAGGCTACTGCAGAGTAAGGATAGTCACCCGCTCCTCCGGTTCTGCGAGTGAGATGAGTAGCATCTTCTACGGTTTGTCAGAGCGCGGGAGAAGACCCTCTGTAAAAARAAATACTTATTTTCCAGACGTTGAAGTCAGGTGCATTTTAGGTGCTAAATGAAAGGTGAAAATAGGTATTTCCGGACGTCGAAAATATGTATTTTACAGTTCTTAAGAAAAAGTATTTTCTAGACGTTGAAATCAGGTGCATTTCAAGTGCTGAAAAGAAAGGTGAAAATATGTATTTTTGGTCTTTTCCGCATGTCAATATGTATTTTTCGGATTTTATATCAGTAAAAATAGGTTTGATTCTATATCCAAATTTCAACTGCACATACAGTGTATTCGGAAATTATTCAGACCCCAAGACTTTTTCCATATTTTGTTACTTTACAGCCTTATTCAAAAATGTATTAAATAAATAAAAATGCTCATCAATCTACACACAATACCCCATAATGACAAAGTGAAAACCGGTTTTTAGAATTGTTGCAAATTTATTAAATGTAAAAAACAGAAATACCTTATTCAGACCCTTTGCTATGAGACTCGAAATATACCTCAGGTGCATCCTGTTTCCATTGATCCTCCTTGAGATGTTCTACAACTTGATTGGAGTCCACCTGTGGTAAATTCAGTTGATTGGACATGATTTGGAAAGGCACACAAATCAAATCAAATTTTATTGGTCACATACACATGGTTAGCAGATGTGTAGCGAAATGCTTGTGCTTCTAGTTTCTGACAGTGCAGTAATATCTAACAAGTAATCTAACAATTCCACAACAACTACCTAATACACACACATTTAAGTAAAGGGATGAGCAACGACCGACCAGCATAGGCAAGATGCAATAGATGGTATAAAATACAATATATACTTATGGGATGAGTAATGCAAGATATGTAAACATCATTATTAAAGTGGCATTAATAAAGTGACGAGTGAACCATTTTTTAGAGTGGCCAACAATTTCAAGTCTGTATGTAGGCAGCAGCCTCTCTGTGTTGGTGACGGCTGTTTAACAGTCTGATGGCCTTGCGATAGAAACAATTTTTCAGTCTCTCGGTCCCAGCTTTGATGCACCTGTACTGACTTCGCCTTCTGGGTGGTAGCGGGGTGAACAGGCAGTGGCTCGGGTGGTTGTTGTCCTTGATAATCTTTTTGGCCTTCCTGTGACATCGGGTGCTGTAGGTGTCCAGGAGGGCAGGGAGTTTGCCCCCGGCGATGCATTGTGCAGACCGCACCACCATCTGAAGAGCCCTGCGGTTGTGGGCGGTGCAGTTGCCGTACCAGGCAGTGATACAGCCCGACAGGATGCCCTCAGTTGTGCATCTGTAAAAGTTTGTGAGGGTTTTAGGTGACAAGACAMATTTCTTCAGCTTCCTGAGGTTGAAGAGGCACTGTTGCGCCTTCTTCACCACACTGTCTGTGTGGGTGGACCATTTCAGTTTGTCCGTCATGTCTATGCAGGGGAACTTAAAACTTTCCATCTTCTCCACTGCTGTCCCGTCGATGTGCTKCTGTTTCCTGAAGTCCACGATCATCTCCTTTGTTTTGTTGACGTTGAGTGAGAGGTTGTTTTCCTGACACCACACTCAGAGTGCCCTCACCTTCTCCCTATAGGTTGTCTCATCGTTGTTGGTGATCAAGCTTAGTACTGTTGTGACATCTGCAAACTTGATGATCGAGTTGKAGGCGTGCATGGTCATGGAGTCATGGTTGAAAAGGGAGTACAGGAGGAGGCTGAGCACGCACCCTTGTGAGGCCCCTGTGTTGAGGATCAGCGATGTGGAGATGTTGTTTCCTACCTTCACCACCTGGGGGCGGCCCGTCAGGAAGTCCCGGACCCAATCGCACAAGGCGGGATTGAGACCCAGGGCCTCAAGCTTAATGATGAACTTGGAGGGTACTATGGTGTTGAATGCTGAGCTATAGTCAATGAACAGCATTCTTACATACAGTTGAAGTCGGACGTTTACATACACCTGAGCCAAATACATTTAAACTCAGTTTTTAACAATTCCTGACATTTAATCCTAGTAAAAAATCCCTGTCTTAAGTCAGTTAGGATCACCACTTTATTTTAAGAATGTGAAATGTCAGAATAATAGTAGAGAGAATGATTTATTTCAGCTTTTATTTATTTCATCACATTCCCAGTGGGTCAGAAGTTTACATACACTCAATTAGTATTTGGTAGCATGGCCTTTAAATTGTTTAACTTCGGTCAAATGCTTCGGGTAGCCCTCCACAAGCTTCCCACAATAAGTTGAGTGCATTTTGGCCCATTCCTCCTGACAAGAGCTGGTGGAACTGAATCAGGTTTGCAGGCCTCCTTGCTCGCACACCCCTTTTCAGTTCTGCCCACAAATGCCCGCTTCAATATATCCACATCATTTTCCTTTCCTCATGATGCCATCTATTTTGTGAAGTGCACCAGTCCCTCCTGCAGAAAAGCACCCCCACAACATGATGCTGCCACCCCCGTGCTTCACGGTTGGGATGGTGTTCTTCGGCTTGCAAGCATCCCCCTTTTTCCTCCAAACATAACGATGGTCATTATGGCCAAACAGTTCTATTTTTGTTTCATCAGACCAGAGGTCATTTATCCAAAAAGTACAATCTTTRTCCCSATRTGCAGTTGCAAAMCKWRGTCTGSCTTTTTTATGRCRGTTTTGGAGCAGTGGCTTCTTCCTTGCTGAGCGRCCTTTCAGGTTATGTCGATATAGGACTCGTTTTMCTGTGGATATAGATACTTTTGTACCTGTTTCCTCCAGCATCTTCACAAGGTMCTTTGCTGTTGTTCTGGGATTGATTTGCASTTTTTGCACCAAAGTRCGTTCATCTCTAGGAGACAGAACGTGTCTCCTTCCTGAGCGGTATGACGGCTGCGTGGTCCCATGGTGTTTATACTTGTGTACTATTGTTTGTACAGATGAACGTGGTACCTTCAGGCGTTTGGAAATTGCTCCCAAGGATGAACCAGACTTGTGGAGGTCTACAATGTTTTTTCTGAGGTCTTGGCTGATTTATTTACATTTTTCCATGATGTCAAGCAAAGAGGCACTGAGCTTGAAGGTAGGCCGTGAAATACATCCACAGGTACACCTCCAATTGACTCAAATTATGTCAATTAGCCTATCAGAAGCTTCTAAAGCCATGACGTAATTTTCTGAAATTTTCCAAGCTGTTTAAAGGCACAGTCAACTTAGTGTATGTAAACTTCTGACCCACTGAAATTGTGATACAGTGAATTATAAGTAAAATAATATGTCTGGAAACCATTGTTGGAAATATTACTTGTGTCATGCACTAAGTAGATTTCCTAACCGACTTGCCAAAACTATAGTTTGTTAACAAGAAATTTGTGGAGTGGTTGAAAAACGAGTTTTAATGACTCCAACCTAAGTGTATGTAAACTTCCAACTTCAACTGTAGGTATTCCTCTTGTCCAGATGGGATTGTGCAGTGTGATGGCGATGGCATTGTCTGTGGACCTATTGGGGCGGTATGCAAATTGCAATGGGTCTAGGGTGACAGGTAAGGTGGAGGTTATATGATCCTTGACTAGTCTCTCAAAGCACTTCATGATGACAGAAGTGAGTGCTGTGGGGCGATAGTCATTCAGTTCAGTTACCTTTGCCTTCTTGGGTACAGGAACAATGGTGGCCATCTTGAAACATGTGGGGACAGCAGAGAGAAGGAGAGATTGAATATGTCCGTAAACACACCAGCCAGCTGGTCTGCGCATGCTCTGAGGACGCATCTATGGATGCCACTTGGGCCGGCAGCCTTGCGAGGGTTAACACGTTTAAATGTCTTACTCACGTCAGCCACTGAGAAGGAGAGCCCACAGTCCTTGGTAGTGGGCGATGTCGGTGGCACTGTGTTATCCTCAAAGCAGGCAAAGAAGGTGTTTAGCTTCTCCGGAAGCAAGACGTCAGTGTCCGCGATGTGGCTGGTTTTCCCTTTGTAGTCCGTGATTGTCTGTAGACCCTGCCACATACGTCTCGTGTCTGAGCCTTTGAATTGCGACTCCACTTTCTCTGTACTGACATTTTGCCTGTTTGATTGCCTTAAAGAGGGAATAACTACACTGTTTGTATTCAGCCATATTCCCAGTCACCTTGCCATGGTTAAATGTGGTGGTTCACACTTTCAGTTTTGCGCAAATGTTGCCATCTATCCACGGTTTCTGGTTTGGGTAGGTTTTTTTATTTTAAAATKTWTWTTTWWWTWTTTTTATCCCCTTTTCTCCCCAATTTTCGTGGTATCCAATCGCTAGTAATTACTATCTTGTCTCATCGCTACAACTCCCGTACGGGCTCGGGAGAGACGAAGGTCGAAAGCCATGCGTCCTCCGAAGCACAACCCAACCAAGCCGCACTGCTTCTTAACACAGCGCGCCTCCAACCCGGAAGCCTGCCGCACCAATGTGTCGGAGGAAACACCGTGCACCTGGCCCCCTTGGTTAGCGTGCACTGCGCCCGGCCCGCCACAGGAGTCGCTGGAGCGCGATGAGACAAGGATATCCCTACCGGCCAAACCCTCCCTAACCCGGACGACGCTAGGCCAATTGTGCGTCGCCCCACGGACCTCCCGGTCGCGGCCGGCTGCGACAGAGCCTGGGCGCGAACCCAGAGACTCTGGTGGCGCAGCTAGCACTGTGGGTAGGTTTTAATAGTCACAGTGGGTAGAACATCTCCTATACGCTTCCTGATGAACTTAGTCACCGTATCCGTGTTTTCGTCAACGTTATTCTCAGTGGCTACCCGGAACATATCCCAGTCCGCGTGATCAAAACATTCATGGATTCCGATTGGTCAGACCAGCGTTGAATAGACCTTACACGGATACTTCCTGTTTGAGTTTCTGCCTATGGGAAGGGAGAAGCAAAATGGAATTGTGATCAGATTAGCCAAAGGGGCCTCCCCTTAGGGGATGTTGTAGGCATTTCAAAAAGTTGAGTAGCAGTGGTCCAATGTTTTTCCAGCGTGAGTACTACAGTCAATGTGTTGGTAGAACTTCGATAGCGTTYTCCTCAAATTTGCTTTGTTAAAAAACCCAGCTACAATAAATGTGGCCTCAGGATTTGTGGTTTCAAGTTGGCATAAAGTCCAGTGTAGTTCTTTGACGGCCGTCGTGGTATTGGCCTGAGGGGGAATATACACGGCTGCGACTATAACCGAAGAGAATTCTCTTAGGAGGTAATACGGTCGGCATTTGATTGTGAGGTATTCTATGTTGGATGAACAAAAGGACTTGACTTTCTGTATGTTATCACAATCACACCATGAGTAGTTCATGAGTAGGTAATCATGAAACATACACACCCGCCTTTCTTCTTCCCGGAAAGTTCTTTATTCCTTTCTGCGCGATGTACTGAGAACCTAGCTGGCTGTATGGACGGGGACAGTATATCGAGAGAGCCATGTCTCCGTGAAACAGTGTATGTTACAATCTTTGATGTCTCTCTGGAAGCAAATCATCRCCCTGAGATTGTCTACTTTATTATCCAGAGACTGAACATTAGCTAGTAATATACTCAGAAGCGGTGGATGGTGTGAACGCCTCCTGAGTCGGACTAGAAGTCCACTCCGAATACCTTTTCTCCATTGGCAGCGTCTTGGAGCAGCCTCTTGATTAAGTTCAATTGCCCTGGGTGGTATGAACAAAGGATCCAATTCGGGAAAGTCATATTCCTAGTCGTAATTCTGGTGAGTTACATCTGCTCTGGTATCCAAAAGTTATTTCCGGCTATAACACACAAAAAAACAGAAATACTGCAAAGTTGCTTAGGAGCTAGAAGCAGAGCTGCCATATCTGTCGGTGCCATCTTACTTATCGCACACAAGCCTAGGACCACCATGCGCAATGCCAAGTGTCAGCTGGGGTGGCGTAAAACTCTCCGCCATCGGACTCTGGAGCAGTGGAAACACATTTTCTGGAATGATGAATCACGCTTCACCATCTGGCATTCTGACGGACTAATCTGGGTTTGGCGGATGCCAGAAGAACGCTAACTGCCCAAATGCATAGTGCCAACTGTAAAGTTTGGTGGAGGAGGAATAATGATCTGGGGCTGTTTTTAATGGTTCGGGCTAGGCCCCTTAGTTACAGTGAAGGGAAATCTTAACGCTACAGCATACAATGACAATTGACAAATACAATTCTAGACAATTCTGTTTCCAACTTTGTGGCAACAGTTTGGGGAAGGCCCTTTCCTGTTTCAGCATGACAATGTCCCCGTCCACAAAGTGAGGTCCATACAGAAATGGTTTGTCGAGATCGGTGTGGAAGAACTTGACTGGCCTGCGCAGAGCCCTGACCTCAACTCCATCGAACACCTTTAAAAGGAATTGGAATGCCAACTGAAAGGCAGGCCTAATCGCCCAACATCAGTGCCCGACCCCGCTAATGTGCTTGAATGGAAGCAAGTCCCTGCAGCAATGTTCCAACATCTAGTGGAAAGCCTAGTGGAAAGCCTTCCCAGAAGAGTGGAGGCTGTTATAGCAGCAAATGGGGGACCAACTCCATATTAATGCCCATTATTTTGGAATGAGATGTTTGACAAGCAGGTGGCCACATACTTTTTGTCATGTAGTGTATAAAACGATTTTTATAGATTGTTACAGATTTGACATAAAACCAGATGTTTCCATTTCAGGTCATCTGCTCTACCAGTAATGAATACCTGAGGACCATAGATCTGTGCCGGGAAGTCATATTATGCTCACTAGGTAAAATACTCAACCTTAACAAACAAAATAAAACTTGATTGCAAACAAATATTGTTTGTTGTATGTGTTTTACTGCGAGACCTCTCATTTATTTGCAGAAAAGAGCCCTGATGCAGTTCATGGATTTGCAGGCCCAGAACAAAGTTGCCTCTCATGTCACTGCAAGGACAAGAACCATCGGTTGACCTCACAGGCCAGGGGAGCCTTCAATGACAGGTGTCTCTTGTCTAGGGTTTCCTAATCCCTATTGAAAAGAATGTTTGTAAAATGTATTGTTAAAGGCACTAAGAGATAGCCAGGCTGTTGGCATGATGTGATTTATCTTCCGGTTTAAGAAAGAAATCTGAAAGGGACGGGATCACTGCATTAATGAGCTGGTAAGATAACAAACAGTAGTCATACAATGTTAACCAAGCAGCTGTCTAGCTGAACACCTTGTACTGTAACCCAGAGAAAACAACCATAGAAAAGCAACCCATAGATATGTATTAGGTGGAGCTTGGTATAATATTGCATTCACATGTGCTATGACGACTCAGTGCTGGAAAATAACATTTTTGGGGGTCTCTGGGTCTCTTTTACACCTGTGTTAATTTTGGCACTCTAGTCTTAGTCATTTTGACTAAAATATCATTGTTTTAGTCACATTTTTGTCATTTGAAAAATGATTTAGTCTAGTTATTGTTAAAATTATTAAAACAGTGGTCCATTTTGGTTAACAAAATGCACTTTAATTTTAGCCACATTATTGTCACATCACATTTGTATTGCCTCATTAACCTATAGTAAAGATAAATCACCGACTTCCATGTGCACAAACATACAGAACATAGCCTTGTCCTACAGTACCAACATCTTTTTCTCTATAACATCCTATGACATCCTTCCAAACAGCAGAAATATGACAAACATATATAAGAATAATATAATATTATATAATAACTATCTGGCCATGTACATTACTAATATAGTCTACATAGTTACTGCACATTACATACAAAACAAACAGACACACAAGTGCAGAGAAGGCAGAGAGATAGGGTAGCACAATCACCAGATGGTGCCGTAAAGTAGTATGGGTTGCACCTCCATAACTCAGTCGCATCAGTGCCATTGTTATCAACATTCCGCAGACGCCGCAGCCACATTGATTTCCAAAAGTAGATTCGGGGCTAGTGACTTTGAACGGAAGATACTAACTGTTTCGCACAATGATGTTGTAGTCCAGTTACAATTTTTCTTTGTCCCGAGTCCCCTGTGCTCGAGTCACAGTTCGAGTCTCGAATTCTTGTGGCTGAAGTCCAAGTCCCACTGCTTGAGTCCTGGTCCAAGTGCTCAAGTCTGAGTCGCAATGATATTAACTCAAAATATATATATTTTACCCAGCCTAGCATAGTGGCAAGAGGAATATAGTAAAATTGTTTGCTTTCTCTTTTCCTTTCTTTCTGTGCCACCAAATGTTTTCATATCGGCTTCTGGTAATCTTACCAGGGCCACGTTCAGTTGCAAAATATTCTCGAACGTTGCAGATAGAAATTCCAAGAATACAGCAGACATTATTCCTTATTTAACATGTCTGAGATGCATGTTTGTTCTATTGAGCATATTTACACTAAGTATACCAAACATTAGGAACGCCTTCCTAATATTGAGCTGCACCCCCCCCCCTCCTTTTTTTGCCCTCAGACCAGCCTCAATTCATAATTTTGACAATACTATACAATGGCGCCGGAGGAGATGGCTGCCGTTTTACGGTTTCCAAACCAATTGTGCTACTGTGTGTGTTTTTTCGTGTTATTTGTAACTTTGTTTCTGCCACCGTCTCTTTTGACCGAAAAGAGCTTCTAGATATCAGGACAGCGATTACTCACATCGTACTGGAATAATATTTTTTCTTTAAAACTTAGGGATAGCCCCAATTTTCGCCTAAAATGACATACCCAAATCTAACTGCCTGTAGCTCAGGCCCTGAAGCAAGGATATGCATGTTCTTGGTACCATTTGAAAGGAAACACCTTGAAGTTTGTGGAAATGTGAATTGAATGTAGGATAATATAACACAATAGATCTGGTAGAAGAAAATACAAAGAAAAAAACAACCGKTTTTTTTTCTACCACCATCTTTGAAATGCAACAGAAAGGTCCCAAATCTAGCCATCACAATGGTTGTAATTCYGATGGTGTCCTCAAGATGGCAGCAGTGTATGTGCAAAGACGGATAACTTGAAGTATGAGCAAACTACATGGCATTTAGTGTGAAGTCACCCAGGTACATTTGGGCAAATCGTGAAGGAGACATTTACATTCACATTACATTTGTCTGCAAGAATATCGTCAAATCTGTACACTTTGACTTTGATTTAGCTTTTCTAGTATTAGTAGCCATATTATAAGTTCAACATTTGCAAAACACCCAGTTTTCATAACTTCATAACTCTCCATATTCTTATAATTTTTGTCCAAAAGGAAAAGGCTTGATGTTGCACAAGGTTAGCAGCAACATTTTGCGACAGATACTGGGTAAAGCCCAGCTCATTGGCTATCTAGCTAGCTTTGTTTGACCCCGATTGGTGCTTATTTGATGAAGTTACAGTCAATCAAGTGAAGACCGCCCGCGTCATCGGCCTGCCATGAAGGCGTCGCTCTCTGACCAAATGTGGTGTCCTATAGGATATACTACACTCCTAATGATATAGTGAAGTCTGGTTACGTTCTAGGATCTCTGAGGAATAAATACGAACGTGATTTGAAACAACGTTTAGGGTTAGATTTTCACAGATTCCTTTCTTTGCAAATTGAACGAGTGGAAATACAAAATCGATCGTGCATGCTATATGGACCTTTTTAGGATATGAAAAAGGATTTTATCTAACAAAACGGCACTTCATATTATCTCTGGGACCCTTTGGATGATAAATCAGAGCAAGATTTCAGAATGTAAGTACACATTTCACCTTCAGAGGTGAATTTATCAAACCTATCGCGGTGAAAAAAGTGTTTTGTTGTTAGGAGCTCTCCTCAAACAATAGCAAGGCATTTTTTCGCAGTAATAGCTACTGTAAATTGGACAGTGCAGTTATATTAACAAGAATTTAAGCTTTCGGCCGATATAAGACACTTATATGTACCGACATTTGTTGTTTTTCTCAAATCTGTGATCATGACACATGGCACTGCATGATTTGAGTTTGAGTTTATTTTATTTTTACAGGGACAGTGCACATTAATCAACGTTTCAGTAAAAGTGCCGGTTTTAGCCAGTGGGCTAATTTTCAACTGCAGTACCTGGGCAGGTTACAACTGTCCCGTTGATGGGACGCCTATCCCTAAGAAGTTTTAACGAATCGGACGCAATGGATTTACTTCAGACACCCGACGAGGCCCTCATCTCCATCATTCGCAGGAGAAAGAGACGGAGATATTGAGGACGTAGGTCGGGCTGCCTTTTAAGGATCCGACGGCGAGTGCGTAATCTGCCTTCATCATCAGTTCTATTAGCCAACGTACAGTCATTGGATAACAAAATAGACGAACTACGATCACGTATATCCTACCAACGGGACATTAAACACTGTACTATCTTATGTTTCACCGAGTCGTGGCTGAACGACGACATGAATAACATACAGTTGGCGAGTTTTACGTTGCATCGGCAAGATAGAACAGCCGCCTCCGGTAAGACAAGAGGTATATTTGTAAACAACAGCTGGTGCACAAAATCTAATTGTACGGAAGTCTCGAGTATCTCATGATAAGCTGTAGACCACACTATTTACCAAGAGAGTTTTCATCTATATTCTTCGTAGCTGACTATTTACCACCACAAACCGATGCTGGCATAAGCGAGCAGGAAAATGCTCATCCAGAGACAGCGCTCCTAGTGGCCGGGGACTTTAATGCAGGGAAAATTGAATCCGATTTACCTCATTTCTACCAGCATGTTAAATGTGCAACCGGAGGGAAAAAAACTCTAGACCACCTTTACTCCACACACAGAGACGTGTACAAGGCTCTCCCTTGCCCTCCATTTGGCAAATCTGACCACAACTCTATCCTCCTAATTCCTACTTGCAAGCAAAAACTAAAGCAGGAAGCACCAGTGACTCGGTCAATAAAGAAGTGGTCAGATGACGCAGATGCTAAGCTACAGGAATGTTTTGCTTGCTCAGACTGGAACATGTTCTGGGATTCTTCCGATGGCATTGAGGAGTACACCACATCAGTCACTGGCTTCATCAATAAGTGCATCAATGACGTCGTCCCCACAGTGACCGTACGTACATACCCCAACCAGAAGCCATGGATTACAGGCAGCATCTGCACTAAGCTAAAGGGTAGAGCTGCCATATTCAAGGAGCGGGAATCTAACCCGGAAGTGTCATGTTTTGTCATTGATTATCATGTCTTGTCCCTGTGCTTCCCTCTGCTGGTCTTATTAGGTTCTTTCTCTTTCTCTCTCTCTCTCCTCCTCCCTCTCTCCCTCTCCCGCTCTCTCTCTCTCTATCGTTCCGTTCCTGCTCCCAGCTGTTTCTCATTCTCCTAACGACCTCATTTACTCTTTCACACCTGTCCCCTATTTTGCCCTCTGATTAGAGTCCCTATTTCCATGCTAAAACTGAACCCTGAAATAGCTTACATGAACCCTGTTATAAACTATAACTTCTGGGACCCTGTATATAGGCTTACTGGGGACCCTATTATAGCTACAACTGAACCCTTATATACTACTTCCGTATATAGATAAAACTTGGCGCCTGGAATAGGATTACTGATTCCCTTAATATAGGCTTACTGACCCCTGTATAAGGCTACTTGGAACAGGTATTACATAGCTACGATACCCTGTATTAAGGCTACTGGACCTGTATATCAGCTACTACCCTGTATTATGAAAACGGCTTACTACCCTGTATAATAAAGCGGGCATACATGAACCCTGTATAAGAGGTACTTGAAACCATCTTTATATAGCTACTTGGAAACCCCCGTGTTATAAAGTTAAGGCTTACTGACCCCTTGGTATTATAAAGCTAAAAGATGGGAGAAACCCTTGTTAATAGCAGTAACTTAACCCCTGTTAATATACTACTGAACCCCTTGTATATAGCTTTTACGACCCTTCAATAGCTACTGGAATGACCAGCACATGACTGATAATACAGGGTCAGTCCAGGGTCAGAGTAGCAATATATACAGTGGGTGCCGTCTAGTAGCTATATACAGACTGTCGTAGCTATATACAGGTCAGATATCTTTGATACAGGGTCGAGTAGCTATATACAGGCGGTCAGTAATCTTTATACAGGTCAAGTATCTATATACAGGCGTCAGTATCTTTAACACGGGCTCAGTAGCTAGTGATTACGGTCAAAAGTAGAGCTATAAAGTACAGGGTCAGTATCTTTATGACAGGAACAGTAGCCGTAAAATATACAGGGCCAGGGTATCTTTTATTACAGGGTCAGTAGCTATATACAGGGTCAATAGCATGATACGAGTGTCAGTGAAGCTATATAAGAGGCGTCAGCTAGCTAGTATACAGAAGTCAGTAAGCATATATACAAGGGACATATCCAGGGTCATAGCCTATATAGCAGCGGTCAAGTAGTGCCTGATATACAGGGTCAGTAGTTATATTACAGGGGCTCAGTATCTTTATACAGGGTCGAGTATCTATATAGCGAGGGTCAGTAAGCTATATACAGGTCAGTACTAGTAATACCAGGGTTAACAGTATCTTTATACAGGGTCGATAGCGCTATAAAGTAAACCAGGGGAACCTTAATAATAACGAACCCCATCTGTAATTATCTAGCTATCACACTGAGATCCCGCGGCTCGTAGCTAACGTATCTACAATAAGAGCTTTATCTAATATACAAGGGATCAGATCTACTGACTTCCCCTATACAGGTCAGTATCTCATTTATATACCCAGTGAGTTCATTAGTATATAAGAAGGCTTTTATACAGGAACTAAGATCGGGGATCGAGATCTGATAAGGTCCGAATCAGTACCGCCTATTATATCTTATATACAGGGACAGGGTACGGCCCGTGGCTACCAGCGTAATTAACAGTCAACCTCCACTGTAGCATAGTGTTATTCACACGGTCACGATACGTACCACATCTTATGTGTCTAAATTATTACAGTCTTATGGCTCTACTACCATCCATGCGATAGAGAACAGATAGTCACAGTGGTATTGATTTATACCAGGCCGTCTAGTAGCTAGGTATACAGGTTTAGTCGAGAGTAAGCTATAGCAAAAACGCACAGGCCGTCCCAGTAGCTATTATACAGGGTCTAGTACGTATATACAGGGTCAAAGTAGCTATATATCAGCGGGTCAGTATCTTTATACAGGGATCGAGTAGCTATATACAGGGGTCAGTACTAAATATACAGGCGAGTAGCTATATAACAGGGTCACAGTAGCTAATATAGCAAGGTCAAGTAGCTATATACAGGGTCAGTAGCTATATACAGGGTAGTTAGCTATATGCATCAGTAGCTATATACAGTCAGTAGCTATAATACAGGGTCAGTAGGCTATTAGGAAGTTCAAGTAGCTATTATACCAGCGTCAGTAGCTATATACAGGGTTAGTAGCTAATACAGGGTCAAGTAGCTATATTACAGGTCAGTAGCCTATATACAGGTCAGTAGCTATATACGGGGTCATTAAGCTATATACAGGGTCAGTAGCTATATACAGGATCCAGTATCTATATCCAGGGTCAGTATCTATATACAGGAACAAGTAGCTATATACCGTGGCAATAGCTAATTACTAGGTCAAGTAGCTATATACAGAGCGTCAAGTAGTTATATACAGGTCAGTAGCTATATACAGGGCAGTTAGCTATGATGCAACCAAGTCAGATTCCTCCAATGGCAGCTGTAGATCCTTAGAGATCTGAGGGACCGCATCCAAATCTATGTTAGTGATGACTTGAGGGCACTTATGTGTTGAACACTGAGCTGTAGTCAATTAGCAATAGCATTCTCACATGCGTGTTCCTTTTGTCCATTTGAAAAGGGCAGTGTGGAGTGCAATAAAGATTGATCATCTGTGGATCTGTTGGGGGTATGCAATTGGAGTGGGTCTAGGTCTTCTAGGATAATGGTGTTGTTATGTGAGCCATGACCAGCCTTTCAAAGCACTTCAGCTACAGACGTGAGTGCTATGGGTCAGGTCATTTAGGCAGGTTACCTTAGTGTTCTGGGCACAGGGACTATGGTGGTCTGCTTGTAAACATGTGGTATTACAGACTCAGCAGGAGCAGGTTGAAAATGTCAGTGAAGACACTTGCACAGTATGCGTCAGCGCAACTCGGAGTACACATCTGGTAATCCCTCTGGCCCTGTGCCTTGTGAATGGACCTGTTTAAAGGTCTTACTTATATCGGCTACGGAGAGCGTGATCACACAGTCAGTCCAGAACAGCAGTGTTAAACAGGGCTGAAAAGTGACTTGTAGCAGCGAATATATAACACTTATGGCAATAAAAATGTAATATATACATGGAAACAGCAGTAACCAGGGACCAGTGAGCAGGATCAATAGATTAATACTAATGGTTAAGCTAATCAATAATCATGAACAGCAAGTAACAGTGCCCAAAGTAGCACCAATAAATAAATAACATTACTCATGTAAAGCAATTCGAATTAATCAAATCAACAGCAGTAATAGTGACAGTAGCACGAATAAATAAATACATACTCATGGCTAAACTAATCAAAATCACATGAACAGCAGTAAATAGTGACCAGTAGCAGGATCAATAATACATACTAATGTAAAGCTAATCAATCAACAGCAGGCATTATGGAGTAATACATTCTAATCCAAAATCAATAATCATTCAGAGTAGTGTTGTGGATGTAAATGTGTGGCGCTTCAGTAATGAGTGTGTGAATAATTGGCTGTATATGACATCAGCAGCAGCAGCGTGTCTGGGTGGTTATTCATGAGTGTACTAACCAGTTTGACAGTGAAGGTGTGTGTGTGTCTGGGTGGTGTATATGAGCTGACTAACAGTGACCATGAAGGTTGTGTGTGTCTGGGTGGTGTATATGAGTGTGACTAACAGTGACAAGTGAATGTGCACTGTTGTGTCTGAGTGGTTGATATGAGTGTGACTAACAGTGACAGTGAAGGTGTGTGTGTGTTGCGGTGGTGTAAATGAGTGTGACTAAAAACAGTGACGTGAAGCTGTTTGTGTCTGGTGATGTATATGAGTGTGACTAACCGTGACAGTGAAGGGGTGTCTGAGTGGGTAGAGAACTGTGGATGGATAGAGCACTGGGGATAGTCTGTGGGACAGGGAGAGCTAGTGAGTTGTTATTATTTAGTCTACATGGCCTGGGGATAGAAGCCTGTTTAGGAGTCTGTTGCGTCTGAGCGTTGAGGGACCTGCCGGAGCGGAAGCGTGAGAACAGTCCCAAGTCTCAGACACCACCTGGCAGCTACGTCCTGGATGCTAGCGAGCTCAACCCCAGTGATGCGCGGGCGTCTGCGCCATCCTCTCAATTGGGGTCTTCCAGCAAGGGCTGCGGTTGCCATACCACCAGTGAGGATGCTCTCGATGGTGCACTGTAAAAGTCCTGAGGATCTGAGGCCAAATCATTTCAGCCTCTTAGAACCTTGATGGCTGCAAGCCGAGGTCGTACACTTATGACAACATCCAGCTCAAGTGCAGGGCGCCGAAAATTCAAAATCTATTTTTTTAATATTTAACTTTGCACACATTAACAAGTCCAATACAGCATTTGAAAGATAAACATCTGTGAATCCAGCCAAAACATGTCCGATTTTTAAATGTTTTACAGCGGAAAACACCACGTATATTTATGTTAGTTCACAAACCAAATACAAAAGACCAGAACATTTTCACAGCACAGGTAGCATGCACAACCAACATAACTAACCAAGCAGATTCCAACCAAACAAACCTAGAGAAGAAACAACTCCTCAGATGACCATCCTATAACATGTTACACCAGTTAAATCTATGTTTTGTTCGAAAAAATTTGCATATTTGAGCTATAAATCAGTTTTACATTTCGGCTACCATCATAGGCTACAGTCAGAAATAGCATGGGAGTACCAGAGTAAATACAGACGACCAACGTCAACTACCTAATTACTCATCAAAAACATTTCAGAAAAATATATGGTGTATAGCAAAATGAAAGACAAAATCTTCGTGGAATTACAGCCAATATTTCCATTTTTAAGTGTTTTACAGCAAAACACAATATAGCGTTCATATTAGCTTACTAGCAATAGCTAACACACAACAGCATTGATTCCAAGTAATCAGGTAGCGATACACAGTCGACAGATATATGAAAAGATCCCAAATTGGGTCCACCTTTTGTTGATCTTCCATCAGAAGTTTGCACCATGGGTCCTTGTCCAAACCTCTTTATTTGGATCCAGAACGAACTCTTTCCCTCTTGATTAGCAAGCACAATGCCCATTGCGGCGCTAAGCCTCTCCTTCTTGAACAAATTCATACAACGCATCACGCCTAAATCCGAAAAATGTCAATAATATAATAAAACTATATTGAAAAACATACTTAGGATGATATTGTTTGACATGCTAATCAAATAAATCTAAGCCGGAGATCATATGCACCCATAACGACGGGTTTTTCCAGAAGGCGATTCCAGTCCCAACTTCCGCCTTTCGAAAAAAATAATAAGGCGGACCTCTCATTCCAAGAGGAGGATGTATATTCAATCTCAGAACAAGATAATCAAACTCATTTCGCTCTCACTTCCGCTTGACACCCAGGGGAAGGTGTATGACTGTTTTCTATAGTCCCAAGGGACATTGCCCGTTAATAGACAAGCTCTTGAACCAAAGACCTCGCTTTTGGAAATCTCACTTCCGGATAGGAAATGGTCGGCAGAAAGAGTTCTGTTCACTTAGCAGAAATAATTCAAACGTGTTAGAAACTAGAGAGTTTTTGCTATTCCAATAGTAATAATACATATCAGTATTGTACGCAGAAGAATTGAGTACGAGGACCCGTTTGACAATGGCACCTCTTTCCAGGTTACTCAATACTGCCCCTTCAACCATAACAGTTAAGAGGTTATGACATTGCCGTCTTCATTGACTGTTCTGGCTGTGAGATGCAACGTGAAGTCCTTAGTGATGTAGGACACGAGAACTTGAACCTCTTGACCCTCTCCCCTGCTCCCGCTGTGTGGATGGGTCCATTTTCCTGTAGTCCATGATCAGTCCTGGTCCTTGCTGAGTTGAGGGAGAGGTTCTTGTCCTGGCCACCAGCTGCCAGGTCTCTGACCTACGCCGTGTAGGCGTCTCATCTGATCAGGCCTAACAAACGTAATTTCGTCATTAAACTTGATGAGGAGTTTCGGCGTGCACAGAGTCTTACGTCAGTATCAGCTCGCTTATAGTCGGTCTTGCAGGTACAGGGCATGCGCGACGGGAAGCACACACGTGCCCGGTGCGACATATGCCTATCTGGAGCTGCAACCGTGGGTTCTGAGTGATTCTAACGTCTAGTCTTTGATCGAGAAGTAAGACTGTCTAACAATGACCGCAGACGATACAGAGCGTTTGGGTGGATGCGCGTTCTTCAGTCTTTTTCTCTCATCGGCGTAGAGGAGGCCCCGTCTGGCGTGAATCTCCAGTCGCCAGTAGCAGTCGCACTGCTCGCGGCTTCCCCTGTCAAGGTGAGACTCCGCATCCAGTAACAGGTGGCTCCGTTGGTATTACTCTTACTACAGATTACGCCTCGTGTGTCGTGCCATCATTAGACTGAGAGAGCCAATCTGACTTCATCTGCGCTAGAGACGGCATTGCGTTTTTGCGCATTAGCGGCGCTGGTCGGTCTTCTGGATGGACTGCCACTGCTATGAATGCGTACTTAAGGATGAGATTCTCTCCCCGCGCGTGAGCCGTATCTCACAGCTCCAGACGTTGGACATGCGCGATGGTCTCTGAGTTGCTTCTCGCTCAAATCCGCATTCCACCCGGTGTAGAACCATAGAACGGTTTTAGAATTCTGAACTTCGTCGAACGAGTCTCGCTCGCCAAAAGGAGGAAGCTCGCGGGACGAGGTTAAGCTCTGGTGTCCTGCTTTTGGTGTTCTGCCCTACTCCGGATCTATTAACCCATGCTGAGACCTGCGATCCTACCTATTGCCTCAGCCGGCTCTGCCACCGCCTATGGGACTGAGCGCTTCGAGTGCCAGGAACTGAGGGAACGTGTGGATTCGTTCAATCAGAAGGTCTATCTAGAGGACAGATCAGGCGAAGCGGTGCAGTAATTGAATCACCAACCGCCTTTGCCTCGCCAGTACAATGATATAATCATGCTTGCGGACCCCACATTTTGGGAATCACAATGTGCAGTTATCACAAGCATGCACATACCCGAACCAGAGCGTCGATATACAGTAAAGGGCTGTGTCGAGGGTGCCGTTATCCTAAGCGTTGCGAGCGGCATGTAGCTCACGGTCTCCACCATTCAAGATCCTGTACTACCTTGTCGGTCCATCTACGCTGGACCGGTTCGGCTGCTTCCTGCAGTGCCTTGATAGACTCAGGGGCTGAGGGTTGTTTTATGGACGAAGCATGGGCTCGGAAACATGACATTCCTCTCAGACAGTTAGGGAAGCCCACGCCCATGTTCGCCTTAGATGGTAGTCTTCTCCCCAGTATCAGATGTGAGACACTACCTTTAACCCTCACTGTATCTGGTAACACAGTGAGACATTTCCTTTTTGATTTTTCGTTCACCTTTTACACCTGTTGTTTTGGGTCATCCCTGGCTAGTATGTCATAATCCTTCTATTAATTGGTCTAGTAATTCTATCTTATCCTGGAACGTTTCTTGTCATGTGAAGTGTTTAATGTCTGCTATCCCTCCTGTGTCTTCTGTCCCCTCTACTCAGGAGGAACCTGGTGATTTGACAGGAGTGCCGCGAGGAATATCATGATCTGCGCACGGTCTTCAGTCGTCCAGAGCCAGCTCCCTTCCTCCTCACCGGTCGATGATTGTTGTATTGATCTCCTTCCGGGACCACTCCCCCTCGGGGTAGACTATACTCTCTGTCGGCTCCCGAACGTAAGGTCTCGAGGATTATCTGTCTGTTTCTCTCGACGCCGTCCGGTACCGTGGTGCCTTCTTCCTCTCCCGCCGGAGCGGGATTTTTCTTTGTTAAGAAGAAAGGACGGTACTCTGCGCCCCTGCGTGGATTATCGAGGGCTGAATGACATAACGGTTAAGAATCGTTATCCGCTTCCCCTTATGTCGTCAGCCTTCGAGATTTTGCAGGGAGCCAGGTTCTTTACTAAGTTGGACCTTCGTAACGCTTACCATCTCGTACGCATCAGAGAGGGGGACGAGTGGAAGACGGCGTTTAACACTCCGTTAGGGCATTTTGAATACCGGGCGTGCCGTTCGGTCTCGCTAATGCTCCAGCTGTCTTTCAGGCATTAGTTAATGATGTACTGAGAGACATGCTGAACATTTTTGTTTTCGTTTACCTTGACGATATCCTGATTTTTTCACCGTCACTCGAGATCATGTCTAGCACGTTCGACGTGTACTCCAGCGCCTTTTAGAGAATTGTCTCTACGTGAAGGCTGAGAAGTGCGCCTTTCATGTCTCCTCTGTCACATTTCTCGGTTCTGTTATTTCCGCTGAAGGCATTCAGATGGATCCCGCTAAGGTCCAGGCTGTCAGCGATTGGCCCGTTCCTAAGTCACGTGTCGAGTTGCAGCGCTTTCTCGGTTTCGCTAATTTCTATCGGCGTTTCATTCGTAATTTCGGTCAAGTGGCTGCCCCTCTCACAGCTCTGACTTCTGTCAAGACTTGCTTTAAGTGGTCCGGTTCCGCCCAGGGAGCTTTTGATCTCCTCAAGAAGCGTTTTACATCCGCCCCTATCCTTGTTACTCCTGACGTCACTAAACAATTCATTGTCGAGTTGACGCTTCAGAGGTGGGCGTGGGAGCCATTCTGTCTCAGCGCTTCCAGTCTGACGATAAGGTCCATCCTTGCGCTTACTTTTCTCATCGCCTGTCGCCATCGGAACGCAACTATGATGTGGGTAACCGCGAACTGCTCGCCATCCGCTTAGCCATAGGCGAATGGCGACAGTGGTTGGAGGGGCGACCGTCCCTTTTGTCGTTTGGACTGACCATAAGAACCTGAGTACATC
Organism: Salvelinus sp. IW2-2015; assembly: GCF_002910315.2. Lineage (NCBI taxonomy): Eukaryota > Metazoa > Chordata > Actinopteri > Salmoniformes > Salmonidae > Salvelinus > Salvelinus sp. IW2-2015. The sequence goes on along the minus strand of NC_036862.1, from coordinate 18,405,258 downwards.
CGTTCGGCCAAACGACTTAATGCACGTCAAGCTCGTTGGGCGTTGTTTTCGCTCGTTTCGAGTTCGTGATTTCCTATCGTCCGGGAAATAAGAACACCAAGCCTGATGCCTTATCCCGTCTCTTTAGTTCTTCTGTGGCTTCTACCGACCCGAGGGGATTCTCCCTGAAGGGCGTGTTGTCGGGTTGACTGTCTGGGGAATTGAGAGACAGGTAAAGCAAGCACTCACTCACACTGCGTCGCCGCGCGCTTGTCCTAGTAACCTTCTGTTCGTTCCTGTCTCTACTCGTCTGGCTGTTCTTCAGTGGGCTCACTCTGCCAAGTTAGCTGGCCACCCCGGCGTTCGGGGTACGCTTGCTTCTATTCGCCAGCGGTTTTGTGGGCCTACTCAGGAGCGGGACACGCGCCGTTTCGTGGCTGCTTGTTCGGACTGCGCGCAGACTAAGTCAGGTAACTCTCCTCCTGCCGGTCGTCTCAGACCGCTTCCCATTCCTTCTCGACCATGGTCTCACATCGCCTTAGACTTATTTACCGGTCTGCCTTCGTCTGCGGGGAAGACTGTGATTCTTACGGTTATCGATAGGTTCTCTAAGGCGGCACATTTCATTCCCCTCGCTAAGCTTCCTTCCGCTAAGGAGACGGCACAAATCATCATTGAGAATGGTTTCAGATCATGGCCTCCCGTTAGACGCCGTTTCAGACAGAGGTCCGCAATTCACGTCACAGTTTTGGAGGGAGTTCTGTCGTTGATTGGTGCTTCCTCAGTCCTCTTCCGGGTTTCATCCCCAGTCTAACGGTCAAGCAGAAAGGGCCAATCAGTCGATTGGTCGCATATTACGCAGCCTTTCGTTTCGAAACCCTGCGTCTTGGGCAGAACAGCTCCCCTGGGCTGAGTACGCTCACAACTCGCTTCCTTCGTCTGCTACCGGGCTGTCCCCGTTTCAGAGTAGTCTTGGCTACCAGCCTCCTCTGTTTTCGTCCCAGCTCGCCGAGTCCAGCGTTCCCTCCGCTCAGGCTTTTGTCCAACGTTGTGAGCGCACCGGAGGAGGGTCAGGTCTGCACTTTGCCGTTACAGGGCGCAGACTGTGAGAGCCGCAATAAACGTAGGATTAAGAGTCCTAGGTATTGTCGCGGTCAGAGAGTGTGGCTTTCCACTCGTAACCTTCCCCTTACGACAGCTTCTCGCAAGTTGACTCCGCGGTTCATTGGTCCGTTCCGTGTCTCTCAGGTCGTCAATCCTGTCGCTGTGCGACTGCTTCTTCCGCGACATCTTCGTCGCGTCCACCCTGTCTTCCATGTCTCCTTGTTCAAGCCTTTTCTTCGCGCCCCCGTTCGTCTTCCCTCCCCCCCCCCGTCCTTGTCGAGGGCGCTCCTATTACAAGGTACGGAAGATCATGGACATGCGTTCTCGGGGACGTGGTCACCAGTACTTAGTGGATTGGGAGGGTTACGGTCCTGAGGAGAGGAGTTGGGTTCCATCTCGGGACGTGCTGGACCGTTCGTTGATTGATGATTTCCTCGTTGCCGCCAGGGTTCCTCCTCGAGTGCGCCAGGAGGCGCTCGTGAGTGGGGGGGTACTGTCATGTTTTGTCATTGATTATCATGTCTTGTCCCTGTGCTTCCCTCTGCTGGTCTTATTAGGTTCTTTCTCTTCTTTCTCTCTCCTCCTCCTCCCTCTCTCCCTCTCCCGCTCTCTCTCTCTCTATCGTTCCGTTCCTGCTCCCAGCTGTTTCTCATTCTCCTAACGACCTCATTTACTCTTTCACACCTGTCCCCTATTTTGCCCTCTGATTAGAGTCCCTATTTCTCCCTCTGTTTTCCGCCG
>NC_036862.1:18394458-18403409 GCF_002910315.2 Salvelinus sp. IW2-2015 | reverse complement strand
CGCTTCTGTCCTTGTCGGATTCTTGTTTGATGTTTGCTGTTCCTGTGTCCTTGTTCCGCCCTGTCGTGTTCTTTGCCTTCTTCAGATGCTGCGTGTGAGCAGGTGTCTATGTCAGCTACGGCCAGTGCCTTCCCGAAGCGACCTGCAGTCTGTGGTCGCGTCTCCAGTCGTTCCTCTCTATTGACGAGAGGATTTCAGTTTCCTGTTTTGGATTTACCATTGATTATATCCAGGAGAATCATTATTTGTTTAATACTGGAATAAAGACTCTGTTACTATTACGTCGCTTTTGGGTCCTCATTCACCTGCATAACAGGAAGCTTATAAAAAATCCTGCTATGACCTCTGAAGAACCATCAAACAGGCAAAAAGTCAATACAGGACTAAGATCGAATCGTACTACAGCGGCTCCGACGCTCATCGGATGTGACAGGGCTTGCAAACTATTACAGACTACAAAGGGAAGCACAGCCGCGAGCTGCCCAGTGATACGAACCTACCAGACAAGCTAAATTACTTCTATGCTCGCTTCGAGGCAAGCAACACTTAAGCATGCATGAGAGCATCAGCAATTCCGGACGACTGTGTGATCACGCTCTCCGTAGCCGATGTGAGTAAGACCTTTAAACAGGTCCATTCACAAGGCCACAGGGCCAGACGGATTACCAGGATGTGTACTCAAAGTATGCGCTGACCAACTTGCAAGTGTCTTCACTGACATTTTCAACCTGTCCCTGACTGAGTCTGTTATACCCATGTTTCAAGCAGACCACCATAGTCCCTGTGCCCAAGAACACTAAGGTAACCTGCCTAAATGACTACTGACCCATAGCACTCACGTCTGTAGCCATGAAGTGCTTTGAAAGGCTGGTCATGGCTCACATCAACACCATTATCCTAGAGACCCTAGACCCACTCCAATTTGCATACCGCCCCAACAGATCCACAGATGATGCAATCTTTATTGCACTCCACACTGCCCTTTTCAAAATGGACAAAAGGAACACGCATGTGAGAATGCTATTCATTGACTACAGCTCAGTGTTCAACACCATAGTGCCCTCAAGCTCATCACTAAGCTAAGGACCCTGGGACTAAACACYTCCCTCTGCAACTGGATCCTGGACTTCCTGACGGGCCGCCCCCAGGTGGTAAGGGTTGGTAACAATAGATCTGACAAGCTGATCCTCAACACAGGGGCCCCTCTGGGGTGTGTGCTCAGTCCCCTCCTGTACTCCCTGTTCACCCACGACTGCATGGCCAAACACGACTCCAACACCATCATTAAGTTTGCCAATGACACAACAGTGGTAGACCTGATCACCAGCAACGACGAGACAGCCTATAGGGGGGAGGTCGTAGACCTGGCCGTGTGATGCCAGGACAACAAACCTCTCCCTTAACATGATCAAGAGATAGGGGATGATTGTGGACTACAGGAAAAGGAGGGCCGAGCACTCCCTCATTCTCATCGACGGGGCTGTAGTGGAGCAGATTGAAAGCTTCRAGTTCCTTGGTGTCCACATCACCAACAAACTAACATGGTCCACACCAAGACAGTCTTGAAGAGTGTACAACAAAACCTATTCCCTCTCAGGAGACTGAAAAGATTTGACATGGGTCCTCAGATCCTCTAAAGGTTCTACAGCTGCACCATCGAGAGCATCCTGACTGGTTGCATCACTGCCTGGTATGGCAACTGCTCAGCCTCCGACCACAAGGCATTACAGAGGGTAATGTTTACAGCCTAGTACATCACAGGGGCCAAGCTTCCTGCCATCCAGGACCTCTATACCAGGCAGTGTCAGAGGAAGGCCCTAAAAATGGTCAAGGACTCCAGCCACCCTAGTCATAGACTGTTCTCTCTGCTACTGCATGGCAAGCGGTACCGGATCGCCAAGTCTAGGTCCAATAGGCATGGTGCGCATGGTGATCTTAGGCTTGTGTGCGGCTGCTCGGCCATGGAATCCAATTTCATGAAGCTCCCGACGAACAGTTCTTGTGCTGACGTTGCTTTCAGAGGCAGTTAGGAACTCGGTATTGAGTGTTGAAAAAGGTGTGGTGTTGCTTTGCTGGTGACACTGTCTGTCATTTATTTAGAATTCAAGGCACACTTAACCAGCATGGCTACCACAGCATTCTGCAGCGATATGCCATCCCATCTGGTTTGCGCTTAGTGGGATCATTTGTTTTTCAACAGGACAATGACCCAACACACCTCCAGGCTGTGTAAGGGCTATTTGACCAAGAATGAGAGTGGAGTGCTACATCAGATGACCTGGCCTCCACAATCACCTGACCTCAACCCAATTCAGATGGTTTGGGATGAGTTGGACCACAGAGTGAAGGAAAAGCAGCCAACAAGGGCTCGTCATATGTGGGAACATTCCAGGTGAAGCTGGTTGAGAGAATGCCAAGAGGGTCATTGTCTGCTTAGAGTCGTTGTCCTGTTGGAAGGTGAACCTTCGCCCCAGTCTGAGGTCCTGAGKGCTCTGGAGCAGGTTTTCATCAAGAATCTCCCTGTACTTTGCTCTGTTCATCTTTCCCTCGATCCTGACTAGTCTCCCAGTCCTTGCCGCTGAAAAACATCCCCACAACATGATGCTGCCACCACCATGTTTCACCGTAGGAATGGTATTGGCCACGTGATGAGCGGTGCCTGTTTCCCTCCACACGTGACGCTTGGCATTCAGTCCAAAGAGTTCAATCTTGGTTTCATCAGACCAGAGAATCTTGTTTCTCATGGTCTGAGAGTCTTTTAGGTGCCTTTTGGCAAACTCCTAGCAGGCTGTCATACCTTTTACTGGCGAGTGCCTTCCGTCTGGCAACTCTACCATAAAGGCCTGATTGGTGGAGTGCTGCCTGACCAAGGCCCTTCTCCCCCGATTGCTCAGTTTGGCCGGGCGTCCAGCTCTAGGAAAAGTCTTGGTGGTTCCAAACTTCTTCCATTTAAGAATGATGGAGGCCACTGTGGTCTTGGGGACCTTCAATGCTGCAGAAATGTTTTGTTAACCTTTCCCAGATCAGTGCCTCAACACGATCCTGTTTCAGATCTCTACGGACAACTCCTTCAACCCACATGACTTGGTTTTTGCTCTGACATGCACTGTCAACTGCGGGACCTTATATAGACAGGTGTGTGCCTTTCCAAATCATGTCCAATCATTTGAATTTACCACAGATGGACTCCTTGTAGAAACATCTCATGGATGATCAATGGAAACAGGATGCACCTGAGCTCAATTTCGAGTCTTATAGTAAAGGGTCTGAATACTTAAATAAATAAGGTATTTCTGTTTTTAAAAAAATTATACATTTGCACACAAACCTGTTTTCACTTTGTCATTATGGGGTATTGTGTGTGGATTGATGAGGGGAAAACAAATTATTGAATCAATTTTAGAATAAGACTAACTTAACAAATTGTGGAAAAAGTGGTCTGAATTCTTTCCGGATCCACAGAATAATATGAAATGCTCTGGGACCACTTTGGGAGGACAAGGAGCTGTGCTTCAATATCTCCACAGTATGGTGGCTGAAAAGTTCCTCTGCCATCGATAACAGACCTGCAGGTGTTGTAGGATCAGAGGTCATGGGGACAGTGCCGTTTCTAGGCATAATCAGTGCCCCCCAACCCCCCGAAAATATATACATTATTTTCGGGATTCAGTCAGGTCTCAACTTTCTGTTAGTAGATATGATAGTAGAAGACGCAACTTTCTGTTAGTAGATATGATAGTAGAAGACTAAACTTTCTGTTAGTAGATATGATAGTAGAAGACTCACTTTCTGTTAGTAGATATGATAGTAGAAGACGAACTTTCTGTTAGTAGATATGATAGTAGAAGACTCAACTTTGTGTTAGTAGATATGATAGTAGAAGACTAAACTTTTGTTAGTAGATATGATAGTAGAAGACCAACTTTCTGTTAGTAGATATGATAGTAGAAGACTAAACTTTGTGTTAGTAGATATGATAGTAGAAGACTAACTTTTGTTAGTAGATATGATAGTAGAAGACTAAACTTTGTGTTAGTAGATATGAATAGTAGAAGACTAAACTTTTGTAGTAGATATTGATAGTAGAAGACTAAACTTTTGTGTTAGTAGATATGATAGTAGAAAAGACACAACTTTGTGTTAGTAGATATGATAGTAGAAGACTACAACTTTCTGTAGTAGATAATGATAGTAGAAGACTCAACTTTCTTGTTAGTAGATATGATAGTAGAAGACTAACTTTGTGTTAGTAGATATGATAGTAGAAGACTCAACTTTGTGTTAGTAGATATGATAGTAGAAGACAAACTTTCTGTTAGTAGAATATGATAGTAAAGAAGATAAACTTTGTGTAGTAGATCTGATAGTAGAAGACTGCAATTTTGTGTTAGTAGATATGATAGTAGAAGACTCAACTTTGTGTTAGTAGATATGATAGTAGAAGACTAAACTTTCTGTTAGTAGATATGATAGTAGAAGACTAAACTTTCTGTTAGTAGATATGATAGTAGAAGACTAACTTTGTGTTAGTAGATATGATAGTAGAAGACTCAACTTTTGTTAGTAGATATGATAGTAGAAGACAACTTTGTGTTAGTAGATATGATAGTAGAAGACTAAACTTTGTGTTTAGTAGATTGAATAGTAGAAGACTAAACTTTCTGTTAGTAGGAATATGATAGTAGAAGACACAACTTTGTGTTAGTAGATATGATAGTAGAAGACGCAACTTGCCATTTCTAAATGTGTTATGTCAGTCCCTGACAGTCACTCAATTAGCTCATGTCAGATAACGTTTTATGGATTGCTTGGTAAGTTAGTCTAGTCAGATATCTAAACCTTTTAATAATCATAGCCAAATTACTAACCGGGCACGAAAGCCCCATGCCCAGTGGCCCTGACCTCCAGGGGGCCCCCATTGATTTTGTTGGTCCCTTTCACTCAGATCATATGAACATGGCATAAGTCATGGCGAAATGTAAAAAATTGCAGGAAATTTGCTTTAAAACTGCTAAATGTTCTCTCCATCCCATGGCAAAATGTGTAGAACTGCATGAAATCAGATTTAAAGCTGCACATTTTTCTCCCCGCTGCCAAGAGGAGGGCCACTACAATGTTTTGACCACAAGGTAGGCAAAATGCTAGAAACGGAAGTGCATATGGAAAAGGGTAAGCTCTATATGGTCTTGTATGGCTCAGTTGGTAGAGCATGGCAGTTGCACCGCCAGGGTTGTGRGTTTGACTCTCGGGACCATCCATACGTAAAATGTTTTTGTTAAAAGCGTATGCTAAATGGCATTTATTGTTATTATATTATATGAATACAATTACAGTTTGTAAGTCACACAGATGCTGTTTAGTGAGTCACTACTGTTGTGCTATTTGTCTGTTCACTGTTTATTTTTTTAAATAAAAAAATAAATATATATTACCTTTATTTAACTAGGCAAGTCAGTTAAGAACAAATTCTTATTTTCAATGATGGCCTAGGAACAGTGGGTTAACTGCCTTGTTCAGGGGCAGAATGACAGATTTTTACCTTGTCAGCTTGGGAATTCGATCTTGCAACCTTTCGGTTTATTATTGACACCTGAGGAGAAACTTAGCCTCCAAACAAGTGAGTCAATGTACATGTCGCAATGTCGCATGTACACTCTCCAAAGAATATAGCGGATTTGAAGGTGAATATTAAAATACTTCTTATCTTTCGGGTGACCTTCGCAGATCTCCCAAGAAGAAAGGGTTCCTAAGGAGAGTTTGGAGAACTGTGAAATGACATGCCAGGATCCAGGACTAAAATACTTTGTCGTTGTTGGCCCCGTACTACATTTTGTGAAACAGACAAATCAAGTATTTTTTATACTTAAATCTATATTTTGTAGTTTAAAGCATTGTTGACATAATTACATTGTTTATTCATTAAATGTTATAGTGTTGTTGTCTCGTTTTCTAACTGAATTTGTGTGTAAAGAAAATTCTATTACATAAGTGTAAAACCCTCATGGAGTTACGGAATCTGGACTTCACATCACATTTGGGAAATAAAGACTTAAATAAAGGCAGTTTTTAATTCATTCACAGAAAAGTGTATTAAAGGGATTGGTACACATCTATTGTAATCTACTTTAACCATTAAATTAAGGTGCCGTTAAAAGGAGGAGCCGACAGACCTCGCCTCATTAAAAATGAATGGCTCTGTCAGTGTGGTTTACAATGGGTCCCATTAAGAGAGTRTCTGACCCACATTACCATATGGAAGACCCCAGAGAACGCAGTTATGGAAGCAACCATAAAACAGCATTCATATAATATATTCTAATCTAAGCCTAAAGTGTAGCCGAGGCTATAGCTCATTAATTAATAAGAAAGTATGTCTTATGTCAATGGTTGGTCAATCAATTTCTATTCATGCCTATAGGCCTACTTTACCAACCAGTAAATGATGGCAATGGGACCCTGCAGTTTGACCTGGTTTATCACATTGACTAGAACAACGTCTACAGTGTAGGTAGTCCTCTTAGGCTATAGCCTACTGTAACACTATCATGTTAAGTGTTGGTAATCTCAGGCTCAGTTGACCGTATTGTGGAATAGGCCTAAATAAATATGAATAATAAATCAGTCTTCAAGTCAAAGAGCCTTAAACATATTAATTTTGTTTAGGATTCCTTGCTTCAAGTTTCTATAGAAGCCAGTTCAAACAAATCTTACATTTTCTGTCATCTATTTTTGTATTTCTAAAAGACTCCTAGCCCACCAGTCCGTTTCTCATAAACAATGGCTAATGCACAATGTGCCAAATTCAATTACTGGAGCATTATGACGTGAATTCAGTGGAAGGTGAACATCAACGAGACTAATTTATGCAGCCTCATATTTCTAGCCGTAATTGGCCTCTATTATGGATATGTGATACCAGGGCCCTTGCTTTAAACAGATAAACAAATACACAATCAATAGCAGCTTAGTGGCCTGTACAGTCATATCAGGATTAGGCCCTGCTATGACCATTATAGTAACAATTATACTGTTCCTCATTCGTCGAGTTACTCATCCAAAACCATAGCTAGATAAAATCGTTGAAATTCCTTAAAATGTTGGCTTGCTTTGTAATTGTCCAAAAAGTGCTTATTCATGAGTATCTTAAATAAATCCCACAGAGTATCTTAAATAAATAAATAAATACCTTCACTTGTCTTTTCCTACTAGCATTGACTTTGCTGTTAACTACTTTTTTGCTATGCCTGAGATATGTAGTTGTGTCACCTAGCTATCTTAAGATGAGTGCACTAATTGTAAATCGCTCTGAATAAGAGCGTCTACTAAATGACTAAAATGCAAAATGTCATGACTTGTCAGAAGTTCACATTTCCCCTCCCCTCTCTCATTTTGCCTCTTATCTATTACTCTTTGACTGTTTCTCCTCCTCTCCATCATCTATCATTTCTACCACTTCCTGCATCAGTCTCGCCCACTCTCTGTCTTTCCCTGAAACCCACCACAAAGTGCTGCATGCTCTTCGCCAGTCAGTGTAAATAAATGAGCCCTCAGCTCGCCCCCTCTGTTTCTCTCTACCCCTGACTGTTTCTCTCTCCCTGTATGTTTCTCTCCCCCTGTATGTTTCTCTCCCCCGTCTCTACTGTTTCTCTATATTTCTCTCTCCCCCTGTATGTTTCTCTCCCCCTCCTGTATGTTTCTCTCGCCCCCGTCTCTACGTTTCTCTATATTTCTCTCTCCCCCTGTATGTTTCTCTCCCCGTCTCTACTGTTTCTCTATATTTCTCTCTCCCCCTGTATGTTTCTCTCCCCCGTTCTACTGTTTCTCTATATTTCTCTCTCCCCTGTATGTTTCTCTACTGTTTCCTCTCTCCCTCTCTGTCTCTAGAGAGCTTTCAACCCAACAGATCACACAAATTGGGAGCATTAAGTATTTTTTATGAAAAACCAAAGAAAGATGTAACTCTGATGTTCATTTTCTGGATGTAAAAAAAATGGCTGAATATAGAGTGTTCCTGCCTGCACTGAGAAAGAGAGAAAGGAGAGAGAGAGAGATAATTTACACACGTGAGAGATGGGTTGGGGGGCAGAGTAAGTTTAAAGCCGGACTGAGTTCGGGGGGGGAGGCGCCGTTTGGGAACCACTGGACTATTCTGTCTAATGAGTGAACAGAGAACAAATCACTCCCCTAAACATAAGTGCTATTCATTTGACACAAGGGCCTCTTGTGCTGTACTTGATAATGCAGCCTTACAGGGTCCATTACCCCATTATTGATGTATAGTCCGCTCCATGTTCCATGGCACGCTTATCACGTCTGCATTAATTATGGACAAAAGCAGCCTTGTCAGGCCATCAGCTTTACTAATAGATGGCCTCCTGTGTCTCTCTCTGTTCTAATCCTGCCCATTGGCACAGATCTAGGATCAGCGCATCCTCCTCCAAATCCTGACATTAAATCAGGGGGGAAATGGAAACATGAGTTCAGATCAGTGTCCAGGAACAACATCATCCTACTCCTTTGGTCCACTGAAGGACCGCAGAATACAGCACTACTCTGGATGAATGGAGTACTGTACTTTACTCTGCTAATGCTTCTGTGTTCACCCTGAGATCTTCTGTCAGACGCGCCTGGTGTGTGTGTGAACATGTGTTGAGCATATGTGTAGGAATCTGTGTTTGTTTAGATCATTCAACATGCATTATGTGTGTTTATATTGTATGTATCTGTTTCTGTGTTTCATGTGGGTTTGCTTCGCTTGTTCTGTTGTGTTGTGGTGTGTGTGGTGTTGTGTGTGTGTGTGTGTGTTGTGTGTGTGTGTGTGTGTGTGTGTGTGTGTGTGTGTGTGTGTGTGTGTGTGTGTGTGTGTGTGTGTGTGTGTGTGTGTGTGTGTGTGTGTGTGTGTGTGTGTGTGTGCGTGTGTGCGTGTGTGTGTGATGTCTGTGCTACATTAC
>NC_036862.1:18378422-18393230 GCF_002910315.2 Salvelinus sp. IW2-2015 | reverse complement strand
TAAGTAAAGAATGGCAGGATGCTGCGTGGGTGAATACAGCGTTCACGGATTCCCATTAGTTTAGACTGTAATAAATAGGACCTGCATTTAAAAAACACAGAGTAAATTGTGTGAATCCAGAAAATCCCACACCACAGCTATTTCACACCCACATACTTCCCTACTCTTATCGCCCTGCCGGCTCAGAGCTTTGGGCTGTGTGTACTTGCGTGCGCGTGCGCGCGTGTGTGTGTGCGTGTGTGTGTGTGTGTGTGCACGTGTGTGCACGTGTGTGGTGTGTGTTTGTTTCTCTTCCACTCACATTTGTATGTTCCTTGGCTTGGAGATTAATCAAAGCTTGGCCTTCCTTTGAAGAGAGAAGCTAAACTCTCTCTTTTCAGAAAAGAGGAAGCTAAAATCTTGTTATAGAAGTGAGAAGGGGAGGGAGGAGGGGTCCAACTTAGGCAGAGCAGTTGCCACTAGACGCTGATCTAAGTTCAGTTTTGCATTTTACACCCAAATGGTGAGGGTTAGGAGTCGGACTAGGGGGAAGTCAACTGATCATTTCTGCTTTGTGATTGGTCTCATCAGAGCTACCATTCATCTGAATGTATGGCTTCATGTTTAGTCATGATTGTGGCAATTACCTTACAGTTAGGCATATTGACGACATGTTGTTGTGAGCAGAAGCGATAGCTTGACATTCAGTAAAAGTCTCTCTGCCCCTCTTCCTATATCTCTGTGTTTTCCTTTCTCTTGATCTCTGCTGTAAGATACACTACCATGCTCTCCTCCTAACAGAGCTGTGGAGGGGAAAACCTAGAAGATAAAACTTCCCATGTAAAACACATTTCTCTTTCAATAAAGAACCATTAGTCTCTCGCTCGCTCGCTCGCTCGCTCGCTCGCACACACACATACACACTCTCTATCTCTGTCTACTGGTTTCTCTCTCTTTTAGTGTGACAATTCCCTCTGGACCACACCCTTCCTCTGTTATTCCTTCTCTCTGCCTTCCTGGCACATCTGGCCATTCAGTTTTTACATGGACACATACACATACACACTATAACACAAACACACACCTGCCACACCTGTCTGTTCTGTCAACCCCTTACTCGCCTCTCTCGCTCCCATTCTCCCTTGTCTCCCAGGTTTGTTTGGGTTGCCAGCGACAGGCAACCAGTGTCTGCCAGGAATCACAAACCAGTTGGGGGAAGACTCTTTGAAGATTTCCTCCCCGATCCACAGAGTACAAGCTCATTGTCTCTCAAACGGGCATTTTTCTGTCAGGGAAAGCTGTTCCGTTGGACCCATATTAAACATTGAATAAGTTTGTTTGTAAATGTTGTTTGTTCAATTTGAGAATACTGTACTTTGAATTATTTTCTCACATTTAAAGAGGCAGAACATACGCACAGTAAAATTAAACTCAAAGACAGTCCATGATGGTAAAATAGGTGATTGTGTCTGACCTGATGACATACTCTGTGGTCATGTGTCAAGGATCAAAGGTCATTGTTCCTGCACATTGAATAGGGTAAGATGATGCAATTTCCTACATATCAGCCACCCTATTAGTCTCCTCACTGAGTGCAGAGTCACTACCTAAGGGGAGAGAGGGGGAACACAGGGAGAGAGACATGCTCATCAGGTCTTCTTAATTGCTGAAGCTCTCTCACCCACAGAGTAAGGTAAGACCTACCGGAGGGGGATTCCATGGCCTGGAGAAACAATTCACAAACTCACAGACACTAGATTTAGTGGGGGAAAATCCTGTCAGAGGGAATTGAGTGGGCAGAAGTAGACGCAACCGGCCCGGGGCGTAGAAAGCCCCTAAAACCACCCGAGCACAGGGACACCCTCACCCCCTGTCAGACACCCTGGCAGTCCACCTACACGCCCAGCTGCAGATGACTCAGTGCTTAGGCTACACACATAATCGCATGCATATATAAACTCTCGCTTACACGCATTCTCTCTGCTGTAGATAGTTACATTTTGCGTACACTCTAACATATACACACATGCACGAGCGTGCACACACACACACACACACACACACACACACACAAACACACACACATCTCTCGCCACAGAGCCAGGTGGTTAAATATAGGATATTCTTCTCCATGTGTTAGGATTCAGGATGGTGTGTGTGGGGGTGGTGATAGGGGGGCTGGGGGACTTTTGAACCCCTGCCTACGCTGAGTTAACTCACACATGGAGGGAGGGGGGAGGGGGTGTCCAGGGTGCCAGACTGCGTCCTTCATCCGTGTCTCATCCTTCCAACGCCCACGTCCCATACTGGGACTCATCCCACGGTCGCCTCTGTGAATGCACCAACTTCCCTGAAGGCTCAGAAACATAGAATCAACAACAGAGAGAGAGAGAGAGAAGGAAAGAGGAAGTCAGAGAGAGAGAGAGATACAGTGGGAAAAAGGGGGAAAAATGTAAGTTGTTTGTGATGGAGGGTGAGAGAGGGGTGAGTTACTCACATCAAAGTTCCCTTGGGACCATGCTGACTTCTCTCTTTTTTCTTCCTTCCTAAATTACTGTCTCCATCCTTCCATCCCATTTTTACGGACGCCAAGAGACAGGAAATCTGTTAATATGTGAGAACGCACAACAATTAAAGCCAGTCCTCTGTGGTGGGAGAGAGACTGTTGCCAAAGTCTAGATCTCTCTTTAGTATCAGTGTGTAGGTGTCATATCCACACACACACAGCCCTTGGGACACACATATAACTGCATGAATGCCACAAGTCAGCCCCATTAACATAAAGTTGACATATGAAAGATAACTTAAAGATGATCTGGGGACCGACTCTGGAATCTCACTTAAAGAGCCCATGCATGGGCCTGCACACTTGAAATGTGTACTGTATCTCTCTCTTTTGTTATGGGGATATTTTAACCGGTGAACTTCAGTACTGTGAGACATGACTCAACGGCTCATCTCTAGACTGAAAAGACTGGATCCTGTCCAGACCCTGTCAGACAGTCTATAGCTAGATGTGTTTAGGGGTGCAGCAGACCTGCATCTTTTGTTCACTGTTCAATGATCATTAACCCTGAGCCTATTGAAATGGAACTGAGTTGAGAGGAAACGACATCCCTTGTCTCCAGAGTAAGAGGATACCTCGTTATATATAATATGTGTGTGTGTGTGTGTCTGATGTGTGTGTGTGTGTTGTTGTGTGGTGGTGTGTGTCGTGTGTGTGTGTGTGGCTGTGGTGGGTGTGTGTTGTGTGTGTGTGTGTCGTGTGTGTGCTATCCGGTGTTGGTGTGTGTGTGTGTGTGTGTGTGTGTGTGTGTGTGTGTATTCCGCTGTGGACTTGTGATATAAGTTGCGATGGTAGGCAAGCGCCTCTTCCAGAAGCAACAAAGGCGTAACAATATTAACCCCCCGAGTGAACATGGTGACATTCATTCCTTCCAAACTGTCTGGTCCATCCTAAAGAAGCCTGTCCTTACCCACCGCCATAGCTTTAGAATTCAAACCAAAGAAAGGCTTATTCCTTGTTCCAGGGACCCTGTTCTCAATGCATAATACTCTATGCTACTCACATACTTAGTGTGTTGGAACCGATAATGTTATGTTCCCAGTCCACTATGGCCAGGAGACAGGGTCTGTTGGTATTTTGAGCATGGATCTTTACTTAAACATTTGCAACTCTGACTGTGTGTTTCATCCAGACACACAGATCACTAGGGCGGTCCCCGCAGACAACTTGTGACTTGCCGCTGTTTTGACACACGTGGATTTCCTATGTCCGAGCATCAGGGTGTGGGAGTGGGTGAGATTCATACTTCACTACGATTAAAGACCAGCCGTGTGACTATCAATCTTCCTAACTCGTCCAGTTACTCTACACCAGAGGAGAAGTATGAATGGATTGAGCAGTGCCAACTACTCCTCAGGGTGGCACTTGGAGAGTCCTCTCCCCTCCCCTGTACATCAAACACGATTAACAGAGCACTCAGACCGGCAAGCCAGTGGTCCTACATTTCTCTACTTCTCTCCCCCAGCTGTGTCTTCGACACTGCATGGTCTCCTCTCATCTCTGGATTCCCCCAGCACAGCAGCTCAGGCAGGCAAGGTATTGATCCAGCCTCAGCTCAATGTGTGTCTTGTCCCTGCGAGGGGACATTGAGGGGCTGAGTTCTCCCTGTAGGGTTGTAGACCTGTATAATTTATCTGTGGTCACCCGGTTTGTTCCAACTCTCTGTCACTGTCTGTTGCCGCACACATATATACACACAGACACAGACAGACACATACACAGACACACCATGTGCAAGTAACTGTAGTCCCGGAGAAGGAGAGATGGGAGACGAGATTCACTCATCCACTCCAAATGAGCACCAGATCGATAGGAAAGCCCTTGATCTTGCACTCATTCCTCTGTTCCTGGACATCACACACAGAGAAAGACAGGAAAGCCGAAAGAGCTGGGGAGGGGGGCACCCACACATAGCACACTCTCACTCTGTAGAATAGACTAGAGATAGGCCTTCTAGGTTTTCTATTCAAGTAAAGATGAACTGGCCAATAGACGTGATCAAGAAATAGTTAACTGGGAACTTCTCTGGCAAAAGAACATTGTGTTTTTCTTATTGTAGATTGCGATATCTAGTGGTTGGTTTCGTGTACTGCAGACTTACGGGTTTATATTTTCCCGCAAAAAAATGAACTTTTGACACGAGACCATTGACTTGACCTACTTTGGGTTATTTAACATTTATTTAACTAGACAAGTCGGTTAAGAACAAATTCGTATTTACAATGATGACATACACCGGCCAAATCCGGACGACGCTGGGCCAATTGTGCGCCGCCCCATGGGACTCCCAATCACGGCCGGTTGTGATACCCTGGTTCGTATCCAGGCTGTGTCTATAGTGACGCCTCAAGTACYGAGATGCAGTGCATTAGACCGCTGCGCCATTCGGGAGTCCCCTAGATATAGATACAATGTTACAAAGAAAGGGTGAGAAATATCTACAACTTAACGCCTGGATATCAAAAGGTCTGCCCATTTAATACAATGTGGCAGCAGTATGACAATTTATTTTAGTATCAGTAGCCGTATTTTAGCATGAAAGCTGTAAACTTTAGTCATCTTCAATAATTAAAATCATTTTGGCAGCCCAGATAATCTTCCTTGTGGTATATATGTAATGTCCCCACCATAGTAATCAGAGTTCTCATTGATCAGAATTGACGGGAAAGAAACCCAGAAGAGCCATGCAGCCAGGCGTCTTGTTTCAATGAAAAAGCGGACTAGAGTAATGTAAATCATTGGCCCAAACTAATTGGCGGGATAATATACTCCTCCCACTGAGCTGTTCGTGCGCACTTTTATTGCTCCAGGGCTGAGCTTTTGCAGCTATTTCTAAATCATTTTGAATTGTAGACAATAAGACATCCATGTACTACATGGTAGTAAAATCAGCATATTTTAGCCTAAACTAAACCTATGCCTACTATGGGAGAGTGTATTTGTTTTGAGAGCTTACATCGTCCTATTTGATGTAAAGTCAAGGTATAATTTTAAAAGGAGATGATTTCTGACAGAGAGACAGGCAGGTGCTATCACGGAACATCACGACCGTGAAGCAAAAACGACCAAATCAAAACCTAAGGTTTAAGTTCCTCAAAGGGCACATGATGGTGGCGAGAATGGCGAGCTGCGGAGCCGCTTGTAACCTGGATGAAGGGTAAGCATCTTAAATACATAGCCAAATAATGGCGAGATTTAGTCTTGCACGTAGCCTATATATGCATGAGGTTGCATTCACACTGACAAATATGTGCGCCGCAATGTTCTGTCGAATCCGGAAAGAGCTCTTCCTTTGTTGTTGCTGCTTGCTACCCTTAGCTGGTAACTTAGTTCTCGATTTATAAAAAAAACATATAAGACCCAAAATAGTTGCAACCATGTATTTTTATTTTATTGAAGACAGACCCCAAAAGTGAGAGGGGACGCCATGATCGCGTTGTAACGCACAAGATGCTGTGTTGTTGACTGATCATAACACAAACATGCCCATCGCCCAAGCAATATGGCTATACGGCGAGTTACAACTATAGAACGATGTTATTCTGTAGGCCAACACAATGCAACAATCATTTTTGGGTTCTCAATACAACCGTCTCTTTTAACTTGAAAACGAAACCACTTGCGTGTATCTGTCCTTCACCACTGCATTTTTCACTGCCAGAGTTAGGCTATTTTGTCTCAAGATGCATTGTTTCAGCTGTTTAAAAGCGTGCCAGCCAGGTCGTTCTTCATTAAACACCTGCCATGTGAAAGTGCTTGAATATAGTAAAGGTAAACTAGCTTCGTTGTTATATGTATAGGAGCATCGATGTACCAAATAATATACCATATATGGTATATACCATACCATGTATCATATAATCGTCTTGAATTAGGCTATTGGGACTTTTTCCAGTGAAGCTTGATAGTCAAGGACTTATTATTTTTTAACCCATATCACTTCTGTAACCACAGTGTTACTACAATTATTGTAATGTTTTATACCGTAAAATGTAGTTGTAGAAATGTAGAAAACGTTCTACATTGTCCCCTTTGTGTAGTAAATGATGAATAGTGTTTGTGTGGTGAGTAACCATGAGCCCCAGGGCAGTTAAAGGTGATAGATGGTGACTTATATCCAAGGGGAACACTAGGTCAATAGTTATTGTGGTTTCCTGGTTTTCTATCACACCACAGGCTGCTGGAGAAACAAGACACATTTGGCACCTTGCCACCATGCCACACCCTTTTGCCACTGACTTAAATAATCAACATTCTGGTTAGACAATTCAACGCTCAAATCACTGAAGAGGCTTGAGTGTCACCGAAGTGCTGACATATATACAGTACCAGTCAAAAGTTTGACACACCAGCTCATTCCAGGGTTTTTCTTTATTTGTACTACTTTCTACATTGTAGAATAATAGTTAAGACATCAAAACTATGAAATAACACATATGGGATCATGTTGTAACCCAAAAAGTGTTAAACAATGTCACGGATTCCTCTGGAACTTTCATTGCTCACACCTGGCCCCTATTCCCACTGATTGTGTTTGTATATATGTGCCCTTTGTTCACCATGGTGCTGTCCATTATTGTTACTATGGCCGTTGGTGCGTGTGAGTACCTGTGCTGTGTGTTTTGGGTTTTTGTGCCCTTGTGGATTGCGCAGATGATTACGGGTCTCGTCCCGTGTGATAATCATTGTGCGCTTGTGTTATTTATTCAAGATACTCCTCGCTCTTTTGTTTGGGTTTCAACCCTGTGTTTTTGTTATGTGTTTGTTTGGTCTTCGTTGCCGTAATTTGGGGCTTAATAAAAACCCATATTACGCATTCCTGCGTCTGCCTCCCGAATCATTTATATCGATGTGACAAACAAAAAACAATTTAAGATTCTCCAAAGTAGCCACCCTTTGTCTCGATGATAGCTTTGCACACTCTTGGCATTCTCTCAACAAGCTTAACCTGGAATGCTTTTCCAACTGTCTTGAAGGAGTTCCCTCATATGCTGAGCACTTGATGGCTGCTTTTCCTTCACTCTGAGGTCCAACTCATCCCAAACCATCTTAATTGGGTTGAGGTCGGGTGATTGTGGAGGCCAGGTCATCTGATGTAGCACTCCACACACTCCTTCTTGGTCAAATAGCCCTTACACAGCCTGGAGGTGTGTTGGGTCATTGTCCTGTTGAAAAACAAATGATAGTGCAAACCAGATGGGATGGCGTATCGCTGCAGAATGCTGTGGTAGCCATGCTGGTTAAGTGTGCCTTGAATTCTAAATAAATCACCGACAGTGTCACCACCAAAGCAACCGCACACCATCACACCTCCTCCTCCATGCTTCACGGTGGGAACCACACATGTGGAGATCATCCGTTCACCTACTCTGTCTCACAAAGACACAGCGGTTGGAACCAAAAATCTAAAATTTGGACTCATCAGACCAAAGGACAGATTTCCACCGGTCTAATGTCCATTGCTCGTGTTTCTTGGCCCAAGCAAGTCTCTTCTTCTCATTGGTGTCCTTTAGTAGTGGTTTCTTGGCAGCAATTTCGACCATGAAGGCCTGATTGACGCATTCTCCTCTGAACAGTTGATGGTGAGATGTGTTTGTTACTTGAACTCAGTGAAGCATTTATTTGGGCTGCAATTTCTGAGGCTGGTAACTCTAATGAATTTATCTTCTGCAGCAGAGGTAACTTTGGGTCTTCCTTTCCTGTGGCGGTCCTCATGAGAGCCAGTTTCATCATACTGTAGCGCTTGATGGTTTTTGTGATTGCACTTGAAGAAACTTTCAAAGTTCTTGAAATGTTCTGTATTGACTGACCTTCCTGTCTTAAAATAATGATGGACTGTCATTTCTCTTTGCTTATTTGAGCTGTTCTTGTCATAATATGGACTTGGTCTTTTACCAAATAGGGCTATCTTCTGTATACCTTGTATTCCTTGTCACAACACAACTGATTGTCTTAAATGCATAAAGAAGGAAAGAAATTCCACAAATTAACTTTTAACAGGGCACACCTAATTGAAATGCGTACCAGGTGACTACCCCATGAAGCTGGTTGAAAGAATGCGAACGGTGTGCAAAGCTGTCATCAAGGCAATGGGTGGGTACTTTGAAGAATCTCAAACATTTGTTTAACACTTTTTTGGTTACTACATGATTCCATATGTGTTATTTCATTGTTTTGATGTCTTCACTAGTATTCTACAATGTGTATTAAATAATGAGTAGGTATGTGTCCAAACTTTTGACTGGTATTGTAGATATTCAATTATACTGAACAAAAACATAAATGCAACATGTAAAGTGTTGGTCCGATGTTTCATGAGCTGAAATAAAAGATCACAGAAATGTTTCATTCACACAAAAAGCTTATTTCTCTCAAATTTTGTGCACAAATATGTTTACATCCCTGTTAGTGAGCATTTTTCCTTTGCCAAGATAATCCATCCACCTGACAGGTGTGGCATATCAAGAAGCCAATTAAACCGCATGGTCATTACACAGGTGTACCATGTGCTGGGGACAATAAAAGGCCACTCTAAAATGTGCAGTTTTGTCACACAACACAATGCCACATGTATCAAGTTTTGAGGGAGTGTGTAATTGGCATGCTGACTGCAGGAATGTCCACCAGAACTGTTGCCAGAGAATTTGATGTTCATTTCTTTAACATAAGTTGTTTTAGAGAATTTGGCAGTACGGTCAAGCGGCCTCACAACTGCAGACCACGTGTAGCCAGCCCAGGACCACCACATCTGCCTTCTTCACCTGCGGGATCATCTGATTGGCTGGGCCTGGATCCCCAGTGGGTGGGCCTTGCTCCCTGCAGGAATGTCCACCAGAGCTGTTGCCAGAGAATAGAATGTTCATTTCTCTACCATAAGCTGCCTCCAACGTTGTTTTGGAGAATTTGGCAGTACGTCCAACCGCAGACCACATGTAACCAAGCCAGCCCAGGACCTCCACATCTGGCTTCTTCACCTGCAGGATCATCTGAGACCAGCCACACGGACAGCTGATGAAACGGAGGAGTATTTCTGTCTGTAATAAAGACCTTTTGCGGGGAAAAACTAATTCTGATTGGCTAGGCCTGTTTCCCCAGTGGGTGGACCTTGCTCCCGAGTAGGTGAGCCTAAATGTATTTATTTAAATTGACTGATTTCCTTATATGAACTGTAACTCAGTAAAATCGTTGAAATGTTGAGTTTATATTTTTGTTCAGTATACATAAATATACAATGCACAATACCTGCAGAATAAATGACCCCTCATGAAGGCATAACGTTTTATCCTCATACTTGACAGTTTAGTGTATCATTAATGTTGTGACTGAAGGTGTGTGATATGTTAACCTACTGAGGTACACAAGGCTAAATTGGAGCTGTGACAAAAACTATAGCACTAGAACTAACTGACTATTGCCTATCTCTTGTTCACAGGCTTTCAGTGTGCTCATGTAAGGCTGTAGGAAACATGCAAAAACTGTGGCCTTATCGCACCACAGAGACACAGACAGAGAGAGAAGGGGTGAGAGAGACAAGAAAGGAAGGGGAGGGTTTTGTTTTGTATGAGTGGGAGAGAAGTAAGAGATGGTGAGAGGCCAGGGTTGAAGAGAGGGCAAAGAGAAATAAAGAGAAAGAATTGACAGAGAGATGGATAGAGGCTGAAAGTATAATAACACAGGGCGAGACCCAGATGCAGATGGTTTGAGTCTCTGATATTTATTAAACAACAAGGGGCAGGTCGAGGACAGGCAAAAATTCATAACCAGGTCAGAGTTCCAAACGGTACAGGGAGGCAGGCAGGCTCAAGGTCACGGCAGGCAAAAGGTCAAAACCAGGAAGACTAGAAAAGCAGACAGGGAAAAAGCAGAAGCACGGAAAAACACGCTGGTTGACTAAACAAGACAAGGTGAACTGACAGACAAACAGAGAACACAGGAATAAATACCCTGGGAATAATGGGGAAAACGGGTGACACCTGGAGGTGGGTGGAGACAATCACAAAGACAGGTGAAACAGATCAGGGCGTGACAGAAAGTCACGGGCAGAGTACATGTGTGAATATGACTGCCATGGAAATGTATAACAGTTGTGTTGTGATACAGAAACCTGTTGGCTGTGTCGAACATTGACCTTGAAAAGTAAACAGTTTTTCCTGTACTCCTGTCTGAGGACAATGAGGATGAGGACCACTCGCTTGTCAGGTTTCATTAAATCTAAAAGAGTGACAATATTCACGACACAGAACTAGAAATGGCCTATGCATTTTGGTCACAATTCAATCATTGTTTCAGGACCTTATCTGCAGGCACCATGCACAGTTATCATGATTAATTACTTTCTTATTATCAAAGAGGTTGTAAACACATGCCAACTTAGTAAAGTGTTTTTACTATATTCCTAATCTCCTCTGTGGTAAAGGACTAAAGACTACACTTGAGTCTACTCTGGCTTTTGATCACCTAAGGGCAGTATTTTTAGGTTGGAGTAAAATAAAAAAATACATACTGTTGACCTAGTTCTCTGTGCATGCTGAACTTGTTCACACAAGTCACAGACTGAATCACCAAGCGGCACGCTTTGTCTGAGGCTGAGAGACAACCTCTGGATGATACACATTATTATGGGTTATATAAACCTGTAACACTGCTAACTGCAAAACCCTTCCCTTTGTGTCTTGATGTTAGATCAACTTTTGATGTTTTCTGATACTGTCTCTTTAAGAACTTACGGTTTATGATCACAAGCACTATTATCGGCCAGTTCCTTTCCATGGCTTTGCAGTACCAGCCGTCCAACGCTAGTGTGTAAAACTGGGTCAGTATGTATGGGGTGGGGGTTCCACACCACACTGGAGGATGGGCTGATGTCATGAACGTGAGATTTTGGCAGCTTCTCCACTTCCTGTTTTTGTGCCTCAGTTGAATGAGCATTTGTCTGTACATCAGAGAGAGGAAGTGAAGACAGAGATGGGTCTGCAGCTGGACAGTTCAGCTCCACCCCCTCTTCTCCACACCCATAATCCCCTCCCCCACTGGTCCATAAACTGAAGTTGTATTCTCTTAATTCCATTTTGATAACGTCTTGGGATGTACTTATCATTTCCTTTCTCTTTTAACCAACAGAGATGGAGACATCCCTGCCCCTGACCAGAAGGGTAAGCACCGTTCGGTCTTTGTTTGATTGTGCATGAAATGTTTTGTTTTGTCTCATGTGGCAACAAGTTCTGAATTAATGTGATCTTTAATTAGACCAGCAGATGGCAGTCAACACCAGTAACAATATCTCTCTCTGTGTGTGTGTGTGAGATGTACATTGGGCTGATAAAGCAGGCTGTCTGAGAGTAGACGTGGATGTTAGATGAGGCAGAGAGCGATTGGAGGCATATGAGAACACAGATGGAGAGATGGGGGGGAAAGAGATAAGGGGAGAGGGAGGGAGAACGAGCAAGAGAGAGGGATGTTTGTAGAGCAGAGAGAGAGACCTGGCTGGTTCTCAGTCTGAGATGAGGCTCCCTGCCCCAGAGAGGACAGGCTCCATCTATTAGCTTCCCCTCTGCCAATGCCAGGCTCTCAG
Source organism: Salvelinus sp. IW2-2015 (assembly GCF_002910315.2). Taxonomy (NCBI): domain Eukaryota; kingdom Metazoa; phylum Chordata; class Actinopteri; order Salmoniformes; family Salmonidae; genus Salvelinus; species Salvelinus sp. IW2-2015. The sequence goes on along the minus strand of NC_036862.1, from coordinate 18,381,114 downwards.
CTAGAAGGCCTGACCCAGACTCACTCCTGCTGGGTACAGATACCCCTGGAGCTAGCCATGTCTGTACACCAGGGCACCAGTTCACTTCACTCTATCTTACCAGGTAGGCCATAGTTTCACTTTAGATTAGGACAATTATTGATAATAACCGTGAAAAAATATATATTCTTAATACATTAATTTTAAGATAGGGAGATTCAACTTTATTTTCAAGTAGATATAGTTTACCCAGTAGCAGTTTTTTTATTTTAACATGAAAAGGGTGAAGTTGGTAATAATTTTACAATGATTTGGGTGGAAAAGCTTGATTTACAGAAGTTCCAAGAAGTCAAAAACATTTGCTTTTGAGAAATTTTCGCCAAAGCTGTGTTGTATTCATTAGGTATCCCGTAGCTTATTTTCAAAGTGGCATTATGATGCATTACAAAATATATAAAAATTCTACAAAAATGACAATCATAGCAGTAATTGTGACCATTTGCATGGCAATTAATCGTTACACAATCATTACAGCCCTACTTTAGATGCACTTACAGTATGAAGCATACAATGTATAAGTCATTCTGAATTTCTGAATGAGAATATCTGCTTCTGTAAAGTTACAGCTCTGACACAGGGGCCCTCAGCACTATACATAGAAAAACCACAGACATATCACCGAATTACAACACGCTCATATACATACTGTATCCAGTTTGCATTCATCTACATTAGTGAGGAATCAGAGTGGAAGTTTCAGATGAGCAATGTGGTGTGATGTGAGTGAAGACGGAATACACTGATGAGCTCATCAGAATGAACTTAGTCACAGTTTGACAACAGAAGTGCAATATTTAGATAATGCTCAGTCAGACAGTAAATAAAAGGCTACAAATCGATAATGTATGATATTCTTTTTCTGCCGTTTCTTAGTAATAGGCCTAGGGTAGACATCCTTCAGAAAACTCTCAGGGGATGGGCTGGAGTTGTTTGGGGCAGGTCCCACAGAGGGCCAGTCCCCTGGGGTTTTTACATGTTTTATTTAGCTAGCCAAGTCAGTTAAGAACAAATTCTTATTTACAATGACGGCCTACCGGGGAACAGTGGGTTAACTGCCTTGTTCAGGGGCAGAACGACAGATTTTTACCATGTCAGCTCAGGGATTCCATCCAGCAAACTTTTGGTTCCAAGCCCAACGCTCTAACCACTAGGCTACCTGCCGCCCCAGGTTACTGTAAACCTCTCTGCATTATGGGTAAAGTGGGGTGGAAAGATGGAGAGAGGAGAGTTCCTAATTCCATATTAACCCCTTACCCAAGACATCTCTAATAAAAGTTCATTTGTTACAGATAATCTGACTGAAAATGATAACAGTGGCTCAGATGGACACACCTTTGCAGTATGTTTGTATTTTCCTCGTATAGAGTGAGGTTTCACTCAAAGAGAAGCCCCCCCCCCCCCGTGAACACTACTCGAACAGAACTCTAATGGTCTCTGAGCTGCATATAGGCATATAGACCCCCTCTCAAGTCATGTTTGAACTACCAATCAATTTCCCTCACCCCTCTTTATTTGAAAGTACACTTAGAATGAGAAACGTTTTCAAAGTTCATCCCTCCATGTCCTATGGATTTTTCTGACAGACAATGCAGGGACATCTACAGAGGAGAGTTCTGAAGAAGAGGAGGACGAAGAGGAGGAGGAGGATTCTGGTGAGCGGCTGCTAGAGATCAAAAACTCTCCATCACAGTATGAATCTTCAGGCTTTATCCCACCCTCTAACATAACGTTCTCTCTGTTTGTCTTTCAACAGACGGCTCTGCTGAGAAAGAAGAAGGAGGTGAGAAAAACACAGCCCTTGTTCTGTCAGCTTCATCAAAATAATTTACAATCTGTGATGATACACGGTCACACCAGCACCTGGCTTGTGTCTTTACTCAGTCAGTTAGGATCTTTTTTTTTAGAAATAATTGTATTATTTTTTGTCTTGTCCCAGTAGAATCCGAGGAGCCTGACGTTGAGGGTTCCTGTAATGGTGAGTGGGAACTAAAACGTCAGACACAATGCCTATATCTGCCTTATCCTGCCTCTGAAATACAGATACAGAATAGCCTCTTTCACCTCAGAATGTCCTGAGTAGAACGATTGCTCCTCTCCCCCAACTTCCTTCATGAGGAGTAACTTATCTCTCCACAGAGTCAGAGTCGGCTCCTCAACCTGATGCAGAGGATTCCCTTGCTAAAGGTATCCCCAGTTTGACAAGTCATTCTACTACCAAATGTTTAGCTTTTTCCACAAAATGTCGAGCTATCCTAGACAAAGGAGATTGTAATGGTTGAAAGGCTAGAGAGAGGATATCTGGGTGCATTCATAGGTTTATGTGTCTGCAAATCATAGTCTGAGAGGTAGAGTACTCCCCTAGAGGGAGTGCCTAGTTTGACTTTTGACCTCTCCTTTGTCAGATGTGCCCCCCAAGCCATGCTGTGAAAAATGCAAGGCTGTCCAGCGGGTAAGTACATTTGTTTGATTGTGGAATTGAATGATAGTTGTGTAATAAAGCTTCAGAGACATACAGTATGGCTGTAGACTCACTAGAGGAACAGGGGCTAATCTTAGTACCATGTCTGTTTCTCAATCAGAGTCAARGCAATGAACTGGTTACTCCCAGGAGGATCTCTAAAGGACGCCTACAGTGAGTAGCTGTTCTACCTGT
>NC_036862.1:18366862-18376576 GCF_002910315.2 Salvelinus sp. IW2-2015 | reverse complement strand
AAGTTGGATGAGAGGAGGTACCGCCTCATGAGTGAACCAGAGGGAGACATCAGCCCTGCGGTGAGGGTTCATTCACCCATTACTGCATAACCAGTAAGCACTGACCTACAGTACAGTTGAACTCAGAAGTTTACATATACCTTAGCCAAATACATTTAAACTCAGTTTTTCACAATTCCTGTCATTTAATCCCAGTAAATATTCCCTGTCTTAGGTCTGTTAGGATCACCACTTTATTTTAAGAATGTGAAATGTCAGWATAATAGTAGAGAGAATGACTTATTTCAGCTTTTCTTTCTTTCATCACATTCCCAGTGGGTCAGAAGTTTACATACACTCAGTTAGTATTTGGTAGCATTGCCTTTAAATTGTTTAACTTGGGTCAAACGTTTAGGTTAGCCTTCCACAAGCTTTCCACAAAAGTTGGGTGAATTTTGGCCCATTCCTCCTGACAGCGCTAGTGTAACTGAGTCAGGTTTGTAGGCCGCCTTGCTCGCACACGCTTTTTCAGTTCTGCCCACAAATTTTCTATAGGATTGAGGTCAGGGCTTTGTGATGGCCACTCCAATACCTTGACTTTGTTGTCCTTAAGCCATTTTGCCACAACTTTGGAAGTATGCTTGGGGTCATTGTCCATTTGGAAGACTCATTTGCGACCCAAGCTTTAACTTCCTGACTGATGTCTTGAGATGTTGCTTCAAAATATCCACATAATTTTTCTTGATGCCATCTACTTTCTGAAGTGCACCAGTCTCTCCTGCAGCAAAGCACCCCCAGAACATGACGCATTCACCCCGTGCTTCACGGTTGGGATGGTGTTCTTCGATTTGCAAGCCTCCGTCTTTTTCTTCCAAACATAACGATGTTTATTATGGCCAAACAGTTATATTTTTGTTTCATCAGACCAGAGGACATATCTCCAAAAGGTACAATCTTTGTCCCTATGTGCAGTTGCTGTAACGGCAGCCTTCCTCCTCTTCGTCTGAAGAGGAGGTGTAGCAGGGATCGGACCAAGACGCAGCGTAGCTTGTGCTCAACATGTTTAATTACGAAAGAATAAACGTGAACACTTAACACAATACAAAATAACAAATGTGGCAAACCGATACAGCCCTATCTGGTGCAGAGAAAACACAGAGACAGGAAACAACCACCCACAAAATCCCAACACAAAACAAGCCACCTATAATAATGATCCCAATCAGAGACAACACACAAACATCGCCTCTGATTGAGAAACCATTATTAGGGTCCTAAACATCAGAAAACAGACAAACTAGACACACGAACATAGAATGCCCACCCAAAGCTCCAACGTCTGACCAACACTAAACAGAAAACACAGCAAGAACTATGGTCAGAACGTGACAGTTGCAAACCATAGTTCTGGCTTTTTAATAGCGATTTTGGAGCAGTGGTTCTTCCTTGCTTAGCGGCCTTTCGTTTGTCGATATAGGACTCGTTTTACTGTGGATATAGCATATTTTGTACTGTTTCCCTCAGCATCTCAACAAGGTCCTTTTGCTGTGTTCTGGGATTGATTTGGCACTTTTTCGCACCAAAAGTTACGGTAAATCTCTAGACACGTTCTGTCTACTTCCTGAGTGGTAAATGACGGCTGCGTGGTTCCCATGGGTGTTTATACATGCGTACTCTTATTTGTACAGATGAACGGTGGTACTTCAGGCGTTTGGAAATTGTTCCGCAAAGGATGAAACCAGAACTTGTGGAGGTCTAAACAATTTTTTTTCTGGGGCCTTGGCCTGATTTCTTATTGATATCCCCATGATGTCAGTAAAGAGGCTAACTGCCTTTTGCTTGACATCATGGGAAAATCTAAAAAGAAATCACCCAAAGACCTCAGAAAAAATAATTGTTTGACGTAGACCTTGAATACATCCAACAGGTATGCCTCAATTGACCTCAAATGATGTAAATCGCCTATCAGAAGTTTTCTAAAGCCAAATGTAAATTTCAGAAATTTCCCAAGCTGTTTAAAGTCAACAATCAACTTGTGTATGTAAACTTCTGACCCACTGGGAATTGTGATACAGTGAAAATATAAGTGAGAATAATCTTTGTCTTTAAACCAATTGGTTGGAAAAATTAACTTGTGTCATGCCAAGTAGATTGTTCGCAAACCGACTTGCCAAAACTATAGTTTGGTTAACAAGAAATTTGTGGAGTGGTTGAAAAACGAGCTTTAATGACTCCCAACATAAGTGTATGGTAAACTTCCGACTTTCCAACTGTATATACGGTACATTGAGTGGACAAAACATTAAGACACCTTCCTATTGAGTTGCACCGCCTTTTGCCCTCAGAACAGCGCTCAATTTCGTCGAGGCAGGGACTCTAACAAGGTAAATGGAAAACTACCAAACCAGGGAATGCCTGCCTAATGTAACTCCAATACTTTCCCACAGAATGTGTCAAGTTGGCTGGATGTCATTTGGGTGGTTGACCGTTCTTGATACACATGGGAAACTGTTAAGTGTGAAAAACCCGGCAGCGTTGATGTTCTTGACACAAACCGGTGCATCTGGCACCTACTACCATACCCTGTTCAAAGGCACTTAAATATTTTGTCTTGCCCATTCACCCTCTGAATAGTACACATACACAATCCATGTCTCAATTGTCTCTAGGCTGAAAAATCATTCTTTGACCCGTCTCCTCCCCTTCATTTAGACTGATTGAAGTGGATTTAACAAGTGACATCAATAAGGGATCATAGGTTTCACCTGGATTCACCTGGTCAGTCAATGTCATGGAAAGAGCAGGTGTTCTTAATGTTCTGTATACTCAGTGTATGTACAGTATGTACTATGTGCATTTATTCATATATCTGTGTTGTGTGTATTTGGTGTCCTGCAGGACTTGCCGTTCACGCTGGCCGTGACTAAATTGAAGGGATATTTTGAGGTGTTCTTTGAGCAGCCCCCACCTTTCAAGATCTCCCTCGTAGAGACAGAGTCCGACCAGACTGTGTGGTCAGCCACCATCAGAGAAGGTASGTACACACCTGCTGTGCATCTGTCTGTAATGTGTTGTGGGTTAAGGTGCAGGATATTAATGTATCTTCCTCTCAGGTGACTGTGTGGACAATACAGTTGAAAAGCCAAGGAAACTGACAGATAGTAAGTTTGTAATTTTTGTTTGCCCCTCTCAATATCGGCATCAACAGTTCACTTTATTCCAGTGTATGTTCTAGATATCAAGTTCTCTGTACACAAGCACTTTTCATCCAATCATAAAGTAGCTTTTGATTGACAAAGTAGCTTTTTTTCTCCTCTTCTGTAGACAGGAAGAGAAGCACAAGCACATCAGAGGAAGAGTTGCCCAAAAAGAGACGTCGATGTGCAGATGAGTCAGGTGATGGTTTGAACACTTCCATTGTGTCATTTGCTGTTAATAGTGTGGTCTTATTCCTGTTGAGTTGCTGTTCAGTCGCCCTGAATAAAACCCTTAAGTCTGACGTTCCTCTGTTGTCCCCAGACGGAGTGCGGACAGTGCAGGTCCCAGACGTGTCGTCCAAGCAGCTGATGCAGGTGGCTAAGCGGCAGGGGAAGGAGTGGAAGCAGGTGGCTATCGGTTGCCTGGACCTGTCCTCCAAAGAGCTGGACGATATACAGGCCAGTGAGGAGGATGTCATTATGCAGAGGTACAGTAGATAGATATAGTATCTGGACCCTTAAAACTAAACTTAATATTTCTTGCCAGCCATTATTTTGGGCATTTCTCATTGACGCATTCTTGGTTCACCGATCATTCAATAATTGTACAATAACTTACTTTCTTTGATTCATATTTTTGGTGATGATTTCTTTTTTAGATAATGTGACCCTAAATGTGACCCTCAACTTGTTTTGTGTTGGGTTTCAGGTTTAAGGCGTTGGAGCGCTGGAAGACTGGCAGGTCAAATGGTCAAGCCACTGTCACTCACCTCTTGATGAGCCTACAGGAGCTGGATGACCTGCCCAACGAGGTCCTCAAGACACTGCAAGGTTAGAGACACACATTAGACTAGAGCCACAAACACTCAATCACCTGTCTGCACACACATATTTGTACTCATTCTTGTCTCCTACTAACTTACACCAATTTCTGTCTGTCTGTCTCTTTCTGTCTGTGTTCTCCTCAGATATGATGGACAATAAAGCTGTTGAATGAGATATATTTTGCCTCCCAAGGTCCCTGCCTTTCCGCAGCCCTATCGTCAATGAGCCAGAGAGACAATGGGAAAGAGACGTTTGAACTCTTGCCTTGAAGACAGAAATCCCTCTGCTTCTGCTGTATGGCAGTGGTACTCTTACCCTACGAGGTCCGGAGCCTGCTAGTTTTCTGTTCTACCTGATAATTAATTGCATACACCTGGTGTCCCAGGTTTAAATCAGTCCCTGATTTGAAGGGAACAATGAAAAAAAAGCAGTGGAACTGGCTTCGAAGTCCAGAGTCGAGTTTGAGGGCTGTATGGAGTAGGATGAAAGTTGCCTCTAGTCCAGGGATGGGCAACTCCAATCCTCAGGGGCCGGAGTGGTGTCACATTTCTTCCCCATCCCTAGCTAACGCAGCTGATTAAACTAATGGCATTTTAAACTGAAGATCATAATTAGTTGATTATTGGAGTCAGGTGTGTTATCTGGGGCTGGGGCCAAAGTGTGACACCAATCCAGCCCCCGAGGACTGGAGTTGCCCGTCCTTGCTCTAGAGGCTGATCTAAGGTCAGCTTTGCATACCTCCTTCATAAATTGAGGATGGTACACTGATCCTAGATCAGAAGCATTATGTGTCCCCTGCCATTGCCTAGGTAGGGCAGGGCCGGCACACCAGCCTAGCACTGTCAGCCCCTTCCAGCCCAAGAGAATTGGGATTCAATTGCCTTCAACTGATATGTTTGATTTCTGCAGGCCTGGATGCTAGAGCTAGAGAACTTTGTGCCCTGCCTAGTAGTGATGTTTAGTAGTGGGAAACCCTGGCTTTTCACCCCTCATGTTCTCTCAGGATTTTAACGGGAGTTCAACAAAGGCGTAGAAAGAGAATTACACCACAACCTTTAATCTTGAATGGTTATGTTCTTAGACGTTCACAAATGGTCCATTAACCTGGAATAATGCAGGCGTTATGTAGAGGTACACCAAACAGCCAGGAGCTGATGCTGCGACCTGCGGTGCAGTGAAGACCTCATGTCATAGATGAGCTCTGAGAAATAGGTAGCTAATGTGTAGCCAGTAACAGACATGTTGCTGCAGTATGGAAACTGCTAACACACTTACAGGGCTGTTGTCTCAAACATTGTATATTTTGTATTTGGATATTTCTCAATCAAGGCATTGCCACTTACTTAATCATGGAATTGGAACAACTACTCAAGGAGTGTAGCTGTACTTTTAATATGGTGTACATATTTCCTGTTTTTTAAACTATACTGTGATATTTTTTTTTTTCTGAGTCTGTGTTTGTTCGTTTTGATGTATGTTATGACCAAATTGAGCCGTCAAACTGACAGTGGGGATAGCTAAGCTTCATCTCAGAGAAAAGATTGGTCATATTTACTTTTGTTGAGACTGGATCGTGTACAGCCTGGAAATCACGCTCAGTGCATTTGAACATGGTGGGATTGACTGAATTCCAGAAAGCACTAATGTAGGAGAGTATTTTTTGTTCATAAAAAGGGCTACTAACTCATTTTAAACACCTTTCAATAGGGATGTCACTGTTGCCAATACTGGGACCCAAATACCCCAGGGAGAGTAACAACGATTAACTGTGAAATGATGAATGGGAAAACCATGAGTTAAGTTGTTTATTGGGTATTGGATGCCATTTGCAAGTGTGTACATATTTTTACACAGAGGGATCGCTCCGAAAGTCCACCATTATATTCCAGTCCTTACATGTGCACTTATCTAATGTTACAGCTCAGGTATGGGCCTTCATAGGGCTCTGGGTATGATGTCTAAGATTACAAATCTTTGACTGAATAAAATACATTTTTGGAAAGATTGATATATTTTTTTAAATTGCAAATCATTTTCAGCTAGTAGATGATGGTCTTCATGACTGTTAGGCTATGACTGTCACGACTTACACCGAAGGTGGCTCCTCTCCCTGTTCGGGCGGTGCTCGGTGGTCATCATCGCCGGCCTACTAGCTGCCACCGATCCATTTTTCCTTTTCTTTTGTGTCTGTCTGTATTGTTTACACCTGTGTCCTATTAGTTAATTTCGGTGTGTTTATTAACCTCCGCTGCTTGCTATGCTTTGTGCAGGATTATTTGCTGTTGTTTGCTCTGTTAGGGGTGCGTGTTTGCGCCACAGGTTTTTTTTTCTCACGGTCGTTGTACCGTTTGGACTGTAATTAGGAGTAGAGGTTTCTCCTCCGTGTGTTACGTTATTTCCCTGTGTGTGGCGACTTCGTTGGGTGTGTTTCCCCACCTGTTGTTGTTGTGTTGGGACTTTAAAATAAACATTGTGCTACTGGGACTTCCTTGCTCTCCTGCTCCTGACTCCTGCACCTACCTCTTCTTAGGAGGCACATAACAATGACTTAATGAAACATTTATTCTATGTAACCGGTTCTGTACCGGTACCTTTCTGCGTTGTGTTCTGGTAAGGTGTATGTGGAAGGGAAGGGAAAGCTCTGAAAACAATTCTGCCGGTTGTCTCTTTTAATGACTGCATGGAATGGAGACAAATACAAGGCAAACGTTAATGCTGCCGTCTGGACCCTCACAAGTACATTTTCCACTCCTCATCACGCTTTAACTTCTTATGGCTGCAGGGGCAGTATTGAGTAGCTTGGATGAAAGGTGCCCAGAGGTGCCCATAGTAAACTGCCTGCTCCTCCGTCCCAGTTGCTAATATATTCATATTATTATTAGTATTGGACAGAAAACACTCTGAAGTTTCTAAAACTGTCTGAATGATATCTGTGAGTATAACAGAACTCATATAGCAGGCAAAAACCTGAGAAAAAATCCGAACAGGAAGTGGGAATTCTGAGGTTGGTCGATTTTCAACCAAGCCCCTATTGAATACACACTGGGATATGGATRAGTTTGCACTTCCTACGGCTTCCACTAGATGTCAACAGTCTGTAGAACCTTGTCTGATGCCTCTACTGTGAAGTGGGGCCGAAGGAGACAGGAATTAGTCAGGTCTATCATGACCTGACCATGCTCTGACCATGCGCGTTCACATGAGAGGGAGCTCTGTTCCATCGCAGATCTGAAGTCAATGTATTTCTCCGGTTGGAACGTTACTGAAGATTTATGTTAAAAACATTCTAAAGATTGATTCAACACATCGTTTGACATGTTTCTACTGACTGTTACGGAACTTTTTGACATTTCGTCTGCTTTTAGTGAACGCGCTTCCTGACTTTGGATTTGTTTACCAAACACGCTAACAAAAATAGCTATTTGGACAGAAATGATGGACTATACCGAACAAAACTACATTTATTGTGGAAGTGGGGAGTCTGGGAGTGCATTCCAGACGAAGATGCAGCAAAGTAAAGTAGAAGATTTATAATGCTTTTTTTAACTGAGTTTTTGTTGACTGCACAATTTGACGGTTAACTTTAATGGCTTCTTTTGTGGCATGAACGCGTGGTTCTCAGTGATTATGAATGTTTGTGCTTTTGCCGTAATGTCACGACTGACCGTAAGAGAGCTTTTTATGTCTCTATTTTGTTTAGTCAGGGTGTGATTTTGGGTGGGCATTCTATGTTCATATTTCCTATGTTTTGTATTTCTGTGTGTTGGCCGGGTGTGGTTTCTCATCAGAGGCAGCTGTCTATCGTTGTCTCTGATTGGAGCCATACTTACGTAGCTTTTTCCACATGGTTTTTTGTTGGTAGTTATTTTCTGTTTAGTGGTTTTGCACCTGACAGGACTGTTTTGGTTATTCGCTTTGTTATTTTGTTCTTATTGTTCAGTTTCAAATAAAAAGCATGAACACTTACCACGCTGGCGCTTTGGTCGCACATCTTCTTCAACACGACGACCCGTTTACACATAAAGCTTTTTGAAATCTGACACAGGGTTGGATTAAGAACAAGTGTATCTTTAATTCTATGTAAAACATGTATCTTTCATCAAAGTTTATGATGAGTATTTATGTTATTTGACGTGGCTCTCTGCAATTTCTCCGGATATTTTGGAGGCATTTCTGAACATGGCGCCAATGTAAACTGAGGTTTTTGGATATTAATATGAACTTTATCGAACAAAACTTACATGTATTGTGTAACATGAAGTCCTATGAGTTTCATCTGATGAAGATCATCAAAGGTTAGTGATTAATTTTATCTCTATTTCTGCTTTTTGTGACTCCTGTCTTTGGCTGGGAAAATGACTGTTTTTCTGTGATTTTGCGGTGACCTAACATAATCGTTTGTGGCGCTTTCGCTGTAAAGCCTATTTGAAATCGGACACTTTGGTGGGATTAACAACAAGAATACCTTTAAAATGGTATAAGATACATGTATGTTTGAGGAATTTTAATTATGAGATTTCTGTTTGAATTTGGTGCCCTGCACTTTCACTGGCTGTTGTCATATCATCCCGTTAACAGGATTGCAGCCATAAGAAACTCACAAACCAAAAAATGCGTTGTACAAAGTGTACATGTTAATATTTTCAAAAGACTTACATTTCATTTTCTAAAACATTGTACCCCAATAAAAGTGCTAAATATTTATTTAAGTGTACTATTGTCCTATTATACCCAATGTATACTTGTCCAGAGCAGCAAGCCTGTAGAGCACCACGGGGTGGTCCTGGTGTTTAAGGAACTGGCTCTGAACAACTCCTACTCCTTTCGCATCTACCTGGCCACCAACAACTCCTCCGACATTAAGGTGAGAGGGACACAGGGTGTGTGTGTGTGTGTGTGTGGATCATTACAGTAACATCTTACTGAGTCAGAGCAAAGAAATGAACATGATCAGAGGGATTGTCATGCCCACTGGCCTGACCTCCTGGCACTCTGACTCACACTGTGGTCTCTACTGAGGGAAATCACAAGTCACACTGGAAGTCGGCGGTCTGTTTATTTGTGTGTATGTGTGTGTGGTGATCAAGATGAGTTCATTTGTCACTGTATCAGAGGGCATTGGTGCGTATTAATGAACAGATGATTGTGTATTGATTTGTGTATCTGTATCTAGGAAAAACTCCATCCAAAAGATGGAAACCCCAAACCTCATACATTAGATCTGAATCTAGCCCAGTGGGCAACACTGGTTAAAATGACTGTTTTTCCAACTGGTAGGTTTATATTGGGATAGTAACAACATGTGATATCAAATATAGACCACAGTCAATATTTATTCTGTGATATTACAGTCTCTTTGGTCACGTCACCCAGTTCCTGAAATGTGGTTTGAGCGCTGGTGGTGTGTGTATTAGTGTGATAGTAGTATCAGTGGTGAGGGGAATGGCTGAGTGACTGAATGCCTGAGCTCAGCAGAGACCCACATCAGAGCACTCAGCTTCAGAACAGTCCATTTAACCCTGCCTAACTGGCCAGGGAAAGGAGTTGTTGACCGTTAGGGGAACAATAAGAAAGGTTTTCCATCACACACCAAATTGACCATGGAAAACATCTCCGTCCACCAGCTCCCAGGTTTCCTGAACAGGGAATAGTCATCCCCGCTATTGTTACCATTATTAGAATCTCTCACTTACCTATGGTAAATCACTGGTCT
>NC_036862.1:18336293-18361757 GCF_002910315.2 Salvelinus sp. IW2-2015 | reverse complement strand
TCAGGTCCTCAGAGAGAGAGAAAGAGAGAATTAGAGAGAGCATACTTAAATTCACACAGGACACCGGATAAGACAGGAGAAATACTCCAGATATAACAGACTGACCCTAGCCCCCCGACACAAACTACTGCAGCATAAATACTGGAGGCTGAGACAGGAGGGGTCAGGAGACACTGTGGCCCCATCCGATGATTCCCCCGAACAGGGCCAAACAGACAGGATATAACCCCACCCAATTTGCCAAAGCACAGCTCCCACACCACTAGAGGGATATCTTCAACCAGCACTTACCATGTTGAGACATGGCCGAGTATAGCCCACAAAGATCTCCGCCACGGCACAACCCAAGGGAGGGGGCGCCTACCAAGACAGGAAGACCACGTTAGTGACTCAACCCACTCAAGTGACGCACCCCTCCTAGGGACGGCATGGAAGAGCAAGAAGAGCCCCTGTAATAGGGTTTGAGGCAGAGAATCCCAGTGGAGAGAGGGGAACCGGCCAGGCGGAGACAGCAAGGGCGGTTTATTGCTCCAGTGCCTTTCCGTTCACCTTCACACTCCTGGGCCAGACTACACTCAATCATATGACCACTGAAGAGATGAGTCTTCAATAAAGACTTAAAGGTTGAGACCGAGTCTGCGACTCTCACATGGGTAAGCAGACCATTCCATAAAAATAGAGCTCTATAGGAGAAAGCCCTGCCTCCAGCTGTTTGCTTAGAAATTCTAGGGACAATACGGAGGCCTCCGTTCACCAGCTCCCAGGTTTCCTGAACAGGGAATAGTCATCCCCGCTATTGTTACCATTATTAGAATCTCTCACTTACCTATGGTAAAATCACTGTCTACTTCTATCTATTCCTTTGTCCTCTGCCTTCTTTCTCCTCCTCTACCCCTCCTCACTCCAGGACATAGGGAAGGAGGTGCGTTGCGCCAACAAGCGTTATCTGAAGGTATAGAGAAGCACCACCTGTAAGTTGGATGAGAGGAGGTACCGGCCTCATGAGTGAACCAGAGGGAGACATCAGCCCTGCGGTGAGGGTTCATTCACCCATTACTGCATAACCAGTTAGCACTGACCTATGTACTGTACACTGAGTATACTAAACATTAAGAACACCTTCCTATTGAGTTGACCCCCTTTTGCGCCTCAGAACAGCCTCAATTCGTCGAGGCAGGGACTCTACAAGGTATGAAAACGTACCACAGGGATGCTGGCCTATGTTAACATCCAAATACTTCCACAGATGTGTCAAGTTGGCTGGATGTCATTTGGGTGGTTGACCGTTCTTGATACACATGGGAAACTGTTAAGTGTGAAAAACCCGGCAGCGTTGCAGTTCTTGACACAAACCGGTGCRTCTGGCAACTACTACCAAACCCTGTTCAAAGGCACTTAAATATTTTGTYTTACCTATTCACCCTCTGAATGGTACACATACACAATCCATGTCTCAATTGTCTCTAGGCTGAAAAATTATTATTTGACCTGTCTCCTCCCCTTCATTTAGACTGATTGAAGTGGATTTAACAAGTAACATCATTAAGGGATCATAGGTTTCACCTGGATTCACCTGGTCAGTCAATGTCATGGAAAGAGCAGGTGTTCTTAATGTTTTGTATACTCAGTGTATGTACAGTACGTACAATGTGTGTTTATTTTTCTATGTATTCCTCTATTTGCATTTTCAATTTTTCTACTATTTCAATTTTTTTCTCTGCATTGTTGGGAAGGGCCAGTAAGCATGTGACAAATAACATTTGCCAGTGGTGTAAAGTAACTAAGTAAAAAATACTTTGAAGTACTACTTAATTAGTTTTCTTGGGTATCTGTACTTTATTTACTATTTATATTTTTACAACTTCTACTTTTACTCTACTACATTTCTAAAGAAAATATGTACTTTTTACTCCCGTACATTGTCCCTGACACCCAAAGTACTCGTTACATTTAGAATGCTCAGGCAGGACAGCAATATGGTCCTATTCACGCACCTATAAATATAATGGGTTGTCATCCCTACTGCCTCTGATCTGGCGGATTCACCAATAACAAATACTGTTTATAAATTCAGTCAAAGATGTCTGAGTGAAGTGTGAATTCTATCAACCGCTGCTGTCCATAAACATGTAAAAAACAAGAAGATTGCACGATCTTGTATGCATAATAAAAGGAATATGATGTACAGCATTTACTTTTACTTTTTACTTCTACTCAGGCATGACAATTTAGTACTTTTTCCACCACTATACTTAAGCACATTTAAAACCAGATACTTTTACTCAAATAGTATTTTACTGGGTGACTTTCAATTTTACTTGAGTCTTTTTCTATTAAGCTGTCTTTGCGTTTATTGAGTACTACCATAGAAATAGAATCTCTASAAGGGGCTTATTTAGACTGGTAAGCTCATGGGTACACTCCATATGGCAATTTGACTGGTAATTTTTATTGAACCTTTATTTAACTAAGCAAGTTAAGAACAAATTCTTATTTACACTGATGACCTACCAAAAGGAAAAAGGCCTCCTGCGGGGACGGGGGCTGGGATTTAAAATATATATATATATATATATAAATACAGGACAAAACACACATCACAACAAGGGAGACAACACAGCACTACATAAAGAGAGACCTAAGACAACAACATAGCAAGGCAGCAACACATGACAACACAGCATGGTAGAAACACAACATAACAACATGGTAGCAACACAACATGGTAGTAGCACACAACATGGTACAAACATTATTGGGCACAGACAACAGCACAAAGGGCAAGAAGGTAGAGACAATAATACATCACTCAAAGCAGCCACAACTGTCAGTAAGACTGTCCATGATTGAGTCTTTGAATGACGAGATTGAGATAAAACTGTCCAGTTTGAGTGTTTGTTGCAGCTCGTTCCCGTCGCTAGATGCAGCGAACTGAAAAGACAAGCGACCCAGGGATGTGTGTGCTTTGGGGACCTTTAACAGAATGTGACTGCCAGAACCGGTGTTGTACGTGGAGGATGAGGGCTGCAGTAGATATCTCARATGGGGGGAGTGAGGCCTAAGAGGGTTTTATAAATAAGCATCAACCAGTGGGTCTTGCGACGGGTATACAGAGATGACCAGTTTACAGGAGTATAGAGTGCAGTGATGTGTCCTATAAGGAACATTGGTGGCAAATCTGATGGTTTGCCACCAACGGTAAAGAACATTTAGCCGCTCGAGATCACCCTTACCTGCTGATCTATAAATTGTCTCCGTAATCTAGCATGGGTAGGATGGTCATCTGAATCAGGGTTAGTTTGCCAGCTGGGGTGAAAGAGGAGCGATTACGGGGGGAGCGATTACGTTAAGTCTAGATTTAACTTTAGCCTGCATCTTTGATATTTGCTGAGAGAAGGACAGTGTACCGTCTAGCCATACTGCCAAGTACTTGTATGAGGTGACTATCTCAAGCTCTGAACCCTCAGAGGTAGTAATCACACCTGTGGGGAGAGGGACATTCTTCTTACCAAACCACATGACCTTTGTTTTGGAGGTGTTCAGAATAAGGTTAAKGGTAAAGAAAGCTTGTTGGACACTAAGAAAGCTTTGTTGTAGAACATTTAACATAAAATCCGGGGAGAGGCCAGCTGAGTATAAGACTGTATCATCTGCATATAAATGGGTGAGAGAGCTTCCTACTGCTTGAGCTATGTTGTTGATGCAAATTGAGAAGAGCATGGGGCATAGGATCGAGCCTTGGGATACTCCCTTGGTGACAGGCAGTGGCTGAGACAGCAGATTTTCTTACAATCAAGTTGTCATCTGAACCTAGGTTTATAAAAGCACCCTGACCAGCATTACTGCAATATCCACAACTACAGATATCACAAATATCCCGATACTGCATGGAATACGGAAAACTAAGGTAAATACTGAACAGGATGCAGTGCAAAAACGACAATCGAAGGACCTCGGGTCATGAGCTACGGCCATTGGTGTCTGAACCCTCCCAGGTCCCGGCAGACTGGACCCGCGAGACCTCGAGACGTGTGGGAGGGCGAGGATGGGCAGTCATTACTATACCTGTCCGTTGCTCATGACCTCCCGGCAGATGACTGAAATCAAAGGCCGGCTGGGAGGATTGCGCCTCAAATGACTCTAAGCATGCAGTGTCGCATTTGACTAATGCAGGCACGGTGATAACAAGGACTCTTGCCACCCACAGGGAGACACTGTAGAYKGGGCAGAAATGTTCTCATCACCTGAGCCGGATGTGGACGACAAGAGCGACCTGATAGCCAAATTCACATACACCAAGAAATGTACCTTACGGAAGCCGCTGAGGTTGCCCAAGAGATAGCCGAAGGAGAGGAAGAAGCTCTGCGTAAAGAAAACATTGGGCCGAAGAACCTGATGAGAAGCCTGAGGATCTCCGTGGAAGACATGGACATGAACTCTGTTGATGAAGAGATAAGTGGAGGTTTCAACCACTGCGACCCAGAGCTGCCTGGGGAGAAGTCTGCTCGGCAGGCTCCAGAAGGTGGTCTACCAGCAAAGGATTTTCGCCCAGGGTGGCATGGTTTCCTTGTGCGTAATGGCTRCCAGTGTGCTCACATGCCAAATTGGACAAGGGGTTCCATGCGGAGACCTGCTTGAAGATGCAGAAAATGGCTTTTTCAAATCTTATGCGACTATTAATCACACTGCCCTCCCTCCCGCCTGAATGATATTATATTTCAGCATGTTCCATAAAGATAAGGTATTTTTTACAACAAACAAAAGCGTATTTAGCCTATTCATGGATAGAATGTTTAAGCATACAGAGCAACACAGACAACAAAGCTAACATTAACAGCCAGTCAATATAATAAATACATAATCAGTCTCAGTAAGCTTGTAATAAATACTTTATTATAAATATTCAAATAAATAACATTAATAACACATTGTTAAATAAATAAATACATATATTTCATAAATCAAATAAATAAATACATTCCAGTCCTTAAATATAGGAATAAATAAATAAATAAATAGATTGACCAACATGATCTTCATTGACTAGTTTTGCTCTAAACCTACTGTCATTCAGCTCTAACTGAGCCAAAAGGGTTTAGATAGCTCATGTCCTACTCATCTAGGCATTCACAGTGTAGTGCAGTAAGTATTCAACAGTTATGCTGGCAAAGTAGTTGTTGATGATGATGTCTGATGATGAAGATGACAATCAGTGTTGCTGATGATTAACTTGTTGATGGTGATGATGATGATGATGAAGATTATCAGCACTAGTTGATGATGATGAGGAATTGGATGGTTTTGAAGATGAGGGTTTACTTCCTGTGGTCCCCAGCAGAGATGTAGCCCATGGCTCTGCTGATGGTGATGACCCGGAGGTGGAAGCCCTTCAGTAACTTACACAGATGGACCCTCTGGTCCACAGAGTTACCACTAGTCAGCTTAGGGTCTGCAACCTGCAGGGCAAAAGGAAACAAAGCTTAACTTTATAAAAATGCAAACTTTAAGTCCATAGTTGTGTGCGTGCCAATAACATTTGTGCTGTCTCAAACACAGAGGAACACATTTTTTTTGTGTACAGTTTTGTAATTGTCTATATGAGTTTGTTGTCATTAGAAAACTGAATCAAAAGAAAAAGGAAAATTCAGGGAAGGAAGGAATGTTTTATGACCCCAAAAAAAGAAATAGAAAAATCTAATCTTACATGTGAGGAAGGATCCCCGTGTGTGGATGGACAATTATTGAGTAGGTTCTTGGTGTCCTGGACAGTAGAGCTGAGGTCGGCCTGTTTGTAAGCCTGTAGTGAGGCAGCATAATGTCCTAGGTCTGCTCGGATGTTCCTCAGACACTCACTCTGTCAGAAGAAAATATAAAGATGGACAGAGATCAGACAATCAGACATATAGGAAGCAGTTGAAATGGGTGAGCTAAGAATGGGTGAATTATGTGAAATGCAGTCATTATAAAATCTACAGACTGTCTAAAGATCTAACTATTTATTTTTAAAACTGTGGATTTATATACAATGATGCAATATTTTAAGAACACAATAGTTACCTCACTGAATGTGGTGTTCCGTTGACCAGAGCATCTTGTGTTCTGAGGAAATACAGCAAAATGATGCATCAATAGACTGATTTATATCACTATTCTGTAAATCCCAATTATTACTTTCAATTAATACTTAAAAGTCCGAGAAAGTATAATAAAAATAATAATAATGAATTTAGCAAATGACTGTGACTTACCCTGTCCGTGTTGGGTTCGCAGGCTAGGACTGTCTGGGTCTTACTGTTTACCTCCACACGCTGCTCCGAGCAGTTTAAACCCCCAAACAGGTTTTCCTATCAAGGGAAAATTATTAAATTAGTAAGTGGATACATTAATCACAAACTGTGTGAACAAACTGTAAGCATATCAACGATACAGACTGACTGACTGAATGAACAATACATTAGATATGAATTAAAAGTTCAAATTCATTCGTTATAATTGTCACTCACGTTGTCCAGGAGCTTTCTAACATTCTTGACGAGCTCTCTGGAGAGGTCAACACACTGCCCGCATTYCTCAGTGTCCAAACTCCGCGGCGTGCGCACTGGGGTTCCCATGGAGACTTGCCAGAACAAAGSGAGCAGCAGCACACAGCTGGTCAAGTCTGTGTGGAGGGAGGACACAATCAGTCAGTCAGCACCAACCAATGCATCACCCCAATAATGCTCTAAACAGACCAATAATAAAAACACCCCTGAAAATGTAATTTTTTAACTCCATAAATGAAAACGGAAGACTATGTCAAGTTTGAGGCATATCATTTCAGAGGGTTAGTTGATAAAAAACCCACATCAATAAAATTATGTACAAATAAAATGAATACTCACATAAATAAAAGTTTGGCAGCATGATTCTGAGATCTTTGACTCAAGTGTGGCGTAAACTGATAGGTGTTGTCATCTTTGCTTCATCTGACCATTATATAGCCATGCAGCGCTCCTTGAGGGAATTCCCTGGACAGATTTAAACACTGAATACAGCAAAACAACAAGAGCCACCGAAATGAAAGCGACGCGTCAGTCGTGTGTAATTTCCTGAGTGGTCTCTGTTTGCATCGCGGCCAATGAGTGACTCCTTCAAGTGAAACTGGAATTAACAGCCAGGGCCTCGTTTCGATTTGCATGAGTAGGCTCAAGAGGAAACCAATGCCTTACAGTGAATGAATAATACAATACCTATATATTTGTTTTACATTATAGTTAAAGTAACGCAGTTAAACTCTATAACTGAGTCACATTCTCTTGTGGGCAGCATATCACTGCGTAGCCCAACTCTATCCAGAAACTTTGCAGCACCCACCGATTGCAAAAAAACTACGCGAGACATGCATTCCGATGTCAATGTTTTACTTTTGCTGCTTATTTTCAATAGCCTATGTAATTGTCAAAACTAGACAGATTAATAATGTTAGAAAGCATTTTCTAAATGATTGTGCTATAGGCCTAGAGATATTGTGGGTGGGTAGTAGCCTTTAGTCTACTTTGACATGAGCCTCTTCTCTAGAAGGCTGATTGTCTTAAACTACTACATTCATTGTTTTTTTTTTTTTTTTTTGCAAAGCTTTACATGCTTTCAATAATGCATTATAAACATACATTTCGTAATAACAAAAAACAATGTAAATAGGAAATATGTGTAATTTCCCAACTTTTGATTGAGTTCTTCACCACAGGGGTCAGAATAAAGTGGTTGTTTCACCAATTCGGTGCCTTTTGAGAAGTAACTTGTTTAAAAGAACTACGTTAGATTTCACAAAATGTGTATATTCTGTCATAAAGAGCACGTGTTCAACTTAATAAAAAACATGTCCCCCCMAAAATGTATTTTTAGAATAAAGCAAATGCCTATTAAGTGTCAGATAAAGTAACATGGTTGACCATAATAGGGTTGATTAGATGATTTAATCTTAAATCAATCATAAATCCCCCTGTGACAGTGGCATTTGGGAGGGGGGGTCGATTGCCACGGTTGACCAGTACGAAAATGTATGCACGAGTCTGCTAAACCATGACTAAAATGTAATGGGATTGCCCATGACCCCTGCACACCTCCACAATTTTAACCCTGGCATTTGAATTCGTTTACCATTGGCCTGTTTAGTTAAGAAAGTACACCTCTTCCCGTAAAGGCTGACTCTCAAGGCCTGTAGAGAAAGAGAGGCCATGGTGAGTCAATCTGCAGGGGAGAGTTTCACAGAAGTGGATGATGCTTGTGGTTGTGACCATTGATATGAGATCAGACCTTTCAAAACCACAATCACAGTAAAGCACAGAGCTATCTTAGGCCTAAGGTTTAAAATCATCTACTCTTTAAAATAAGGTGGTTTTGTCTGACTGTTCATCGAAAAATATTATAATAGAAAAACTGATGCATTCTTCATACTCTTGTTGCCTCTAAATAAAATATTCAGCGGAGTGATCAGCTTTTCTCTTCCCAGGTGGCAGTGATGTCGGTATGGTTATTCATTTATGAATTATGTCCAAAATCCTACAATGCACTTGTCAGTATTAGTATTACATAATTATGAAATAGTTATAAATGCACTGTTAATGTACTGTGTTTCGCCATATGGACATACAGTATGCACTTATAATATTTACAACAACRTGTCCATCTCTGTCCACTTTTCTAAACAGACTGCACACCAAACCACAATATATGAAACAAAGTTAATTTTTTATTTTACATATCTGTACATAAACATTTCTTCCCTCAAATAAAAATTCTCAATACAATAGGATGTAAATGATATTAACACATTTATTCATTTAAATTGACTCGTGTCAGAAAATCAACATTCACAAAATGTTGAAGACCGATCAGAGTGAATGTATTACCAAARGTTACAACTCCACTACAAGGCAGGCATGTTTCCTTTACACTCTTTTAGCACCTTCAAATAAACATTTCTCAGTTGAAAACTACCAATTGTGCAGAATAAAAAGAGGTTGACTTTGAAATACTTAAAAATTACCGTTCAACTTAAAATAGTCTGAAGTTAGTCTTCATAGTTTTATACAATGTTTCTTTTTTTCTCTTTTAACTGACTTTCTACTAATTTCTCACTATTATTATTATTTTTTCTCCACCATTTTGTATTGACAGTTATAATTTAGTGGTGGATGTAAAAAGTTAAAAATAAACAATAGCGAAGCAAGCCCGATCACTGCACAGGAAGCCGGGACAGTATCCATGACAACACACAATCAGTTTCCTCTTCTCCCAGGAAGCAGGACATTCTCTGTCTTTAGCGCTGGGACAACCACAGAAGCAAATGAAAGGGTGGCCTTCCTCTGGCTGCTGCCACCATGGGAGAGGGGCAGACAGAGGGGGAGAGCAGCGAGAGACGTGGGGCAGGGCACAGGGACCAAGATGGGGCAGGGGTGGAGTAAAGGGATGGGGTAGGGTCGAGGTGTCTCATTTGGATGGGGTCTTCTCAGCCATGTGTTTCTGCTGGCTCTCAGCATGCCTGAGTAAAAACAATATGATGATTAGATAAACTACTTTATTAGCTGCAGCAAATATATCACACTGTGGTTAACGTCTGTCCCAAAGACAGAGTTCCCCTAATCATTCCCTGGCCTGTTTGAGGTCCTTGTTCTTGCAGCTGTGTGTGTGCGTGTGTTTGTGTGTGCTTCTGTATGAAAATCATGCAAATGTATAACCTTTGCTAAACATCAGTCCCAAAGACAGAGTTTCCCCAATCATTCCTGGCCTGTTTGCGGTCATAGCCCCGGAGGCTGTGTGTGTGTGTGTCTCCGTGTGTGTGTGTGTTAGATAGCATCACCACCTGGTCAGGTCCTCTATGTCCACCAGCATGGCATCCTGCTCCATGTGCAGTTCATCCCTGATCAGCAGCAGCTGCACCAGCTCCTCATTCAGACCTGGAGAAGACAAACATCAGAACAACGTCAGAAAAACATTAGAGCAACAACACACCATTAGAACAC
Source organism: Salvelinus sp. IW2-2015 (assembly GCF_002910315.2). Lineage (NCBI taxonomy): Eukaryota > Metazoa > Chordata > Actinopteri > Salmoniformes > Salmonidae > Salvelinus > Salvelinus sp. IW2-2015. Next base: position 18,351,753 of record NC_036862.1, on the reverse strand, counting down.
TAACATACACCAGGCGCTGGATTCAATCCATATCGCAGAAGTATCGCGGAAGATCTGTGTTAAAAGGTCCTTTCCGATTGAGCCGACATTTGCAGCGGTTACAGTGAACGCAGTCTCCGCGAACGTGGGAATATTGCTTTTATATATAATTTCAATCGAGCTATAACACGGATCTTCCACGATACGGATTGAATCCAGCCCCAAGTCATACGATACACAGATTTCGATTGGAGCATTTCTTTTTAAACCATGCTACTAAAATACAAGATTCTATAGCAACATTTTTGTGGGGGATTTTTGGGCCTTCTTTGTAAAATGAGGTATTGTACGTGTTTCACCAGTATCATCACACGTGCATCCAACTTACATTGTCTGAAATGACTGTCAATACGAAAGATACCGTCCCTAACTAACAATGTGTGTATGTGCGTGAGTGTGCTTGTGGTCTTGTTCTTCTATCCTCGTGGGGACCTGAAATCCCCAAAAGTCCTCACAAGGATTGTAAAACAAGGAAAATTCTCACTCTTGGGGAAATGTCCCACGTCCCCACAAGGACAAAGGCTAATGGTTAGGGTTAGGTTTAGAGGTTAGACAAAAATAGGATTTTAAATGGAAATACATTTTAGGTCCCCACAAGAATAGAAAAACGTGTGTGTGTGTGTGTGTGTGACCTTATGACCTTCTTGATCCAAATCAGTCAGGTTTCAAGACTAGTCATTCAACTGAGACTGCTCTTCTCTGTGTCACGGAGGCGCTCCGCACTGCTAAAGCTAACTCTCTCTCCTCTGCTCTCATCCTTCTAGACCTATCGGCTGCCTTTGATACTGTGAACCATCAGATCCTCCTCTCCACCCTCTCCGAGCTGGGCATCTCCGGCGCGGCCCATGCTTGGATTGCGTCCTACCTGACAGGTCGCTCCTACCAGGTGGCGTGGCGAGAATCTGTCTCCGCACCACGTGCTCTCACCACTGGTGTCCCCCAGGGCTCTGTTCTAGGCCCTCTCCTATTCTCGCTATACACCAAGTCACTTGGCTCTGTCATATCCTCACATGGTCTCTCCTATCATTGCTATGCAGACGACACACAATTAATCTTCTCCTTTCCCCCCTCTGATAACCAGGTGGTGAATCGCATCTCTGCATGTCTGGCAGACATATCAGTGTGGATGACGGATCACCACCTCAAGCTGAACCTCGGCAAGACGGAGCTGCTCTTCCTCCCGGGGAAGGACTGCCCGTTCCATGATCTCGCCATCACGGTTGACAACTCCATTGTGTCCTCCTCCCAGAGTGCTAAGAACCTTGGCCCCTGTCTCTTATACACATCTAGATGTGTATAAGAGCGTGATCCTGGACAACACCCTGTCGTTCTCAACTAACATCAAGGCGGTGACCCGTTCCTGTAGGTTCATGCTCTACAACATTCGCAGAGTACGACCCTGCCTCACGCAGGAAGCGGCGCAGGTCCTAATCCAGGCACTTGTCATCTCCCGTCTGGATTACTGCAACTCGCTGTTGGCTGGGCTCCCTGCCTGTGCCATTAAACCCCTACAACTCATCCAGAACGCCGCAGCCCGTCTGGTGTTTAACTTTCCCAAGTTCTCTCACGTCACCCCGCTCCTCCGCTCTCTCCACTGGCTTCCAGTTGAAGCTCGCATCCGTTACAAGACCATGGTGCTTGCCTACGGAGACTGTCTCTTATACACATCTAGATGTGTATAAGAGACAGCCTCTGGCCTGCTCGCCTCCCTACCTCTGAGGAAGTACAGTTCCCGCTCAGCCCAGTCAAAACTGTTCGCTGCTCTGGCACCCCAATGGTGGAACAAACTCCCTCACGACGCCAGGTCAGCGGAGTCAATCACCACCTTCCGGAGACACCTGAAACCCCACCTCTTTAAGGAATACCTAGGATAGGATAAAGTAATCCTTCTAACCCCCCCCCCCCCCTTAAAAGAGTTAGATGCACTATTGTAAAGTGGTTGTTCCACTGGATATCATAAGGTGAATGCACCAATTTGTAAGTCGCTCTGGATAAGAGCGTCTGCTAAATGACTTAAATGTAAATGTAATGTAAATGTGTGTGTTTGGTACTCACTCTCTATCTGGGAGTGCAGATCGTTGACTATAACCTGTAGTTGTCCCAGGGTCATGTCTCTCAGGTCTGTAGGCTTCAGGCTCCTCTTCATCAGACACTCACTGATGTGGGGCATGTGGGGCAGCTAGAGAGAAACGCACACATCACCAGTTAGAAATACACACACATTTACAGAAACATACAGCACATCGGAAATGTACATGTACAAAATATGTACACTCACTGATATGGATTCTTGGGCACTACAGAACCCAACGACACTGCAGTATATTATTGGGTGTGAGTGTGTGTAGGCCTATGTGTGTTTGTGTGTGCAAGATGGTGCAGATGCTTGAGGAAAGGCGCCATTTCAGTTTAATCTGCATCTCATAAATATACCCAGCTGCTGAAAGCAGTCCCATGCTACAGGAGCTGCCCAGCTGGAGCACTAGACTGTAATACGATGCAAAGCCCAATCTCTCCAGCAGGGGTCAGCCTAGTGACTTGACTGTCACAGCAATATACAGTAGAGCAATGGTCCCTGAACTGACCCTAGTCATAGAGAGCTACWGGAAACAACTCTGTCTCCTTCCTCCTGGCCATAGCTGCGGGAAGTAGGGGTGCTGAAGGTGTTGTAGCACCCCCTGAAAAATCTGAATATACACTACCAGTCAAAAGTTTTAGAGCACCTACTCATTCAAGGGTTTTTCTTTATTTTACTGTTTTCTACATTGTATAATAATAGTGAAGACATCAAAACGATTAAATAATACATATGGAATCATGTAGTAACCAAAAAAGTGTTAAACAAATCAAAATATATTTGATATTTGATATTCTTCAAATAGCCACCCTTTGCCTTGATGACAGCTTTGCACACTCCTGGCATTCTCTCAACCAGCTTCATGAGGTAGTCACCTGGAATGCATTTCAATTAACAGGTGTGCCTTCTTAAAAGTTAATTTGTGGAATTTCTTTCCTTCTTAATGCATTTGAGCCAATCAGTTGTGTTGTGACAAGGTAGGGGAGTATACAGAAGAAAGCCCTATTTGGTAAAAGACCATARGACCATATTATCGCAAGAACAATTCAAATAAGCAAAGAGAAACAACAGTCCATCATTACTTTAAGACAGGAAGGTCAGCCAATACGGAAAATTTAAAAACTTTGAAGGTTTCTTCAAGGGCAGTCGCAAAAACCCTCAAGTGCTATGATGAAACTGGCTCTCATGAGGACTGCCACAGGAAAGGAAGACCCAGAGTTACCTCTGCTGCAGAGGATAAGTTCATTAGAGTACCAGCATCAGATATTGCAGCCCAAATTAATGCTTCATAGAGTTCAAGTAACAGACACATCTCAACATCAACTGTTCATAGGAGACTGTGTGAATCAGACCTTCATGGTGAAATTGCTGCAAAGTGGTTAGAGCGTTGGACTAGTAACCGAAAGTAACCGAAAGTTTGCAAGATCGAAACCCCGAGCTGACAAGGTAAAAATCTGTCATTCTGCCACTGAACAAGGCAGTTCCTAGGCTGTCATTGAAAATAAGAATTTGTTCTTAACTGACTTGCCTAGTTAAATAAAGGTAAAAAAAACACTACTAAAGGACACAAAGAAGAAGAAGAGACTTGCTTGGTTCAAMAAACACGAGCAATGGACATTAGACCGGTGGAAATTTGTCCTTTGGTCTGGAGTCAAATTTTAGATTTTAGATTCCAACTGCCGTGTCTTTGTGAGACGCAGAGTAGGTGAAAGGATGATATCTGCATGTGTTTTGCCCACCGTAAAGCATGTGGAGGAGGAGGTGTGACGGTGTGGGGGTGCTTTGCTGATGACACTGTCTGTAATTTATTTAGAATTCAAGGCACACTTAACCAGCATGGCTACCACAGCATTCTGCAGCGATACGCCATCCCATCTGGTTTGCACTATCATTTGTTTTTCAACAGGACAAAAATCGTAGCACCCCCACCCCCAAACTACTTCCCGCGGCTATGCTCCTGGCAGTAAGCAACACACTATACGCTCTTTCTTTGTCTTCCCTGAATTCTTTGACAGTTTGTTCTTGTCAAATCAACACACCGCCTTTCACTGCTGTCGTTTGTGTTTCCCTCAAGAGTTTCAGTTTCTCTTCCTCTCATCCACCTCTTTATCTCTCCCCTTCTCTCTCATTCTGTATGTCACTCACCACACCTTGTTGGGTTCAATAGGGGCAGGTTTGACATTAACCCTAGAGAGTAACCAAGGTGAATCATAAAGCATCATGTTCTTTCTTAGGCTCGCTGGGTATGAGAATTTCCCTCGATCCCTTATTCAATCTATTTCTATCATCTGTGTGCATCTCCTTTCTCTCTCTACTTAGCTTAGGAGAGAGAGAGAACGTGTCTAATGGTGAGAAAACATGTGCTCCTTCCATTGCCCCTTTGCTGTATGACTCGTGATTGTGCGTGATCGCTTAGCTGGTTCTTCTTGTCAGAGTTTCTCACTCCTCTTTCACTTTCACATTGGCACCCATGCAACTGCGCTACGTCCCATGTTTCCCCTCTGCCATGTGCCACTGTTTCAGTTCGGAGAGGGAGCACAGAAGTCAGTGACATGCAGAGAGAGGCGGAGGTGTGAGAAGAGAGAGAGAGAGTGAGAGATGCGGGGGGAGAGCCGGCCACCGCGAGTGGTAGTGTTTTGGTCACGATATGTGTTTGGGCTCATTGTGTTTGTCTGAGGCGGAGTTTCCTCCCTCAGTTATATTACTGGCTTGTGAGGTTAGTTGCAATACGAATAAGGACACCACCAACAACAATACTCAAGTATTTCATCATATCAGTATTCTCTTAGCATGCCATGAATGGGGAAAAACTAAAATAATGTAATTCTCTTGGTGGGAGTGTTGTGTAAATTCTTGTGTAAATTCTTTGGAAGGCCACATGGCTTTAGTGAATTAAAGCGTGGTATCTGGTGTAAAAAACAACCTCTCCTCACACACATTCCCCTCATTTCTCCTGTCATTAGTGACTTACGCAAGATCCCCTGGCACTCAACCCCACGGCCACTGGCTTAACAAATTGGCCAGGTGCCAGCCTGCACTCTGACTATGTATTTTTTGGTAGGGCTGAAATCAACTGGTAAAGGTTCACATTCTTGTATATTTCTATAACAAATGTATTGAGAACTTGTACCCAGGAATGAGCAGATAGGTGTGAGTCTGCCCACAGCATGGCGCTGCCCCTGCGTTCAGTACAGCAGAGTGTTAGCTTAGCGACAGGGCCTCATTTGCCCGTGTTCAGTACAGCAGAGTGTTTAGCTTTAGCGACAGGGCCTCTCTGCCCCTGTGTTCAGTACAGCAGAGTGTTAGCTTAGCGACAGGGCCTCATCTGCCCGTGTTCAGTACAGCAGTGTGTTAGCTTAGTGACAGGGCCTTATCTGCCCCTGTGTTCAGTACAGCAGTGCGTTAGCTTAGTGACCGGGCCTAATCTGCCCCTGTGTTCAGTACAGCAGAGTGTTAGCTTAGCGACAGGGCCTCATTTGCCCGTGTTCAGTACAGCAGAGTGTTAGCTTAGCGTCAGGGCCTCATCTGCCCGTGTTCAGTACAGCAGTGTGTTAGCTTAGAGACAGGGCCTCATCTGCCCCTGTGTTCAGTACAGCAGAGTGTTAGCTTAGCGACAGGGCCTCATCTGCCCGTGTTCAGTACAGCAGTGTGTTAGCTTAGTGACTGGGCCTAACTGCCCTGTGTTCATTACACCAGTGTGTTAGCTTAGCGACAGGGCCTCATCTGCCCCTGTGTTCAGTACAGCAGTGCGTTAGCTTAGTGACAGGGCCTCATCTGCCCGTGTTCAGTACAGCAGAGTGTTAGCTTAGCGACAGGGCCTTATCTGCCCCTGTGTTCAGTACAGCAGTGCGTTAGCTTAGTGACCGGGCCTAATCTGCCCCTGTGTTTCATTAACACCAGTTGTTAGCTTAGCGACAGGGCCTCATCTGCCCCTGTGTTCAGTACAGCAGTGCGTTAGCTTAGTGACAGGTCCTAATCTGCCCCTGTGTTCATTACACCAGTGTGTTAGCTTAGTGACAGGGCCTCAGATATGACACTCATCTCTTCTGACTGCTGGGCACGACTACATCCCCAAACACGTCACCCAGTCCATTCTGGGATATTAATAATAGATCGCCCCAACCCAAGCACCCCCTCTTTACTGAATAAGTAACGTCTTCTGCCCAGGTGGAGATATTGGTGTGTGTGTGTGTATCTGTGTGTGTGTATGTGGGACTTTGTGTGTGTGTGTGCTTGGGGGGGCACTGATGCAGATGAGAATGTTAAAATAATCATGGCTATGGTCGCCAAGTGGCAGAGAAGGCAGAGAAAGTCTACTATGTGACATCATCACAATGTTAAAGAAGACCAGTGTGGATGGTTTGCTCTGAAAAGACCAGGGGTTAGAAACACTGACTAGAGGCTGAGGTTACAGGCCCGTTGCCTAAAGCGACGGTACTGACCAGGTCTGCCACAGGGGACTTCTTGCGGTTCTGTTTTTCCACCTCCACCTGCATCTTGGCCATGGGTTTGGCCATCGCCAGGGCTAGCTTAGCCTCGGCCTGCAACTTCTTCTGTCTGCTCAGGAAGTCCATGTCCTCCAGAGACTCACTGTCTTCCTCCGTAGTGTCCCGGTCAGAGTAGGACGAACTCTGCTTCGACTGGGGGACGTGGAGAGAGTGGAGACAGAAGAATGGGAAATAAGGAAAAGTTAGTGGTTTATTCCCGTTGGGTCTTCGTTCTTCTTGTGTGGTCATTGATAGGTCATTCACTGAACACAGAGGTCAGTCAGACAGGGAAACAGCTCAGAGCTATACCAGATGGTTATAAATACTGGGATTATCTCCCCCTCTCTATTAACCGTGTCTGTGTCTGTCAGACAGCCCGTGGCCACTCACCCATGTCCTTCAGAGAGCGTGTTCATATTCAACCCTCATTTGCTGCTGGTGTATTGGTTAACGGGCCAGAAAACGTGAGCATGGCCATTCACTCTCCCCCACACGCTAACCCAGGGYTATCGCTCTGATTCATACCGAATCTGTCCCTGTCGTTGTCTCTCGCTCGCATTCTGTCACAGTCTTACTGAGTGTGCTATCTAGAGTACATGAGTCACACAGTAGATCCCTCTAAGAATTTATATTTCTCTCTCAATCTACCTTTCCCTCTCTCTCTCTTGCTCTGTCATTCTTCCACACAAGTCCTACTGAGAGCTATCTTTCTGACTCATATAGCAAACTCTGTGTGTGAATCCCGAATAGTGAGAGAAACATATTCACACAGAAATATGAACGTGTGTGTGGTCAGTGTGTACCATGGGGGACAGCGGTGTGTCCAGACTGGTCTCTGTCTTGCTGTCATCTGCATCGCTGTCCTTGTCGCTGCCGCTGTCGTTGACAAAACAGATCTGCAGGTTCATCCCACTCTGCAGCCTAGAGATAGAAGGAAAGAGGGAAGAGAGAGGGGGAGGAAGAGAGAGGGGGAGGAAGAGGAGGAAGAGAGAGGGGGAGAAAGAGGAGGGAGAGGATGCGTCATTACTATGGGCTAACGGAGGGGGGAAAGTTCTATGGGTTAAGGAAAGTTCGCTCAGCAATAATTGCTTGTAGGGTTTTATTGACCCAGATAAGATGCACCTAGGCACCGCTGGTGAGAAAGAAACTCAATAACAGTCCCATCTAGTTTTCCACTCAGGCCAAACCCTCCTCTAACTCTCCGCCGATGTCTCAGTGTGTCTGTGATAGAACTGTAATAGTGGCTAGCCTTCCATAGCATTAATAAGTATGTCTGTGTCTACTCTGTTCCTCCCTCTCTTGCTCTAACTTGGGTTCGATCCAATCAGCTAGACTACGACGGCTCTCTAGACCTCAGAAGACCTGAGTCCTGTAAGATCTGGATCAAACCACTCTGGATCAATAATCGGCTTCTTTCAAGCAGTAATTACAAACACATGTAGAGAAAACCTGATCGATTACACAGCCTGGACCCAATCGGTCCAGATTTAGTCAGACCAGAGTAATTGATTGGTAGTTTCAGAGGAAGGAGCATCAAAATTATCCTTGGAATTAGTTAAGCAGTTGATGGAAGTACCTAACTTATCCATCAGTGAGTGCACCCCATAAGAGCTGCTTTAGTGAGAATTCTGATATGCATATATCATAGTTTCAGATGAATGAACTGTGCGAGTGTCTTTGTGTGTATGACTGTATGTGTGTGTATCATGGAAGGCTGCTAACAGAAAGGTTGATGGTGTGTGTAGGAGTGCATTTTGGGAAGTGAAATCCACAGTGCCGGGATGCAGAGAAAGAGAGAGGAAATGTCCCTTACTCTCAACAGTGAACAGTGGTTTCAGAGGGAGAGAGCAGGAGTCTGTTTGTGTTGGGGAGATGGCCCTACAGAGTTCCAGGAGATAGACACTTTTACAGGCATTAACAAAAGGTCAAATCTGACTCTGTTAGAGTAATGTCCAGTAACCTGAAACTTCACTCTAGTGACAGTGCCCACACACATAAAGAGAGTGATGTCATTGCTTCTCAAGAACAGGGACTGGGACTGAGGGTGAAACTGATCTGTAGTCTGTAATCTGTGTGTTTTCATGTGTGTATGTTGTGTGTGTGGCTGTGTGTGTGTGGTGTGTGTGGGTAGGGCTGTGATGGTCATGGAATTTTGGATGAAGGTAATTGGCCAGCCAAATGACCGCGGTTACCATAATAAAAGTTTGAATGTCCCCAAAAATGAATTACGCATAATTTTCTCTTCTCCTCCACTCCTGACTGCAAGTGCTGTTATAGAAATAGAAAAATAGAACGGCCATCCCCATTCAAGGCAATGACAGCATAATGGATTTTTAAAAACCGTATATTAACTAGGCAAGTCCAGTTCAAGGAACAAAATTCCTTATTTACAAATAGACGCCTAACCCAGCCAAACATGGACAATGCCGCCCAATTTGTGCGATTGGACTTTCCCAATCCACAGCGCGGAGTGATACCAGCCTGGAATTCGAAATCCAGGGACGGTAGTGAACATTCTCCTTGCACTGAGATGCAGTTGCCCTAGACCCGCTGCCGACCACTTGGGACTGCGCCACCTAATGGCCGACTTGCCGAGTGTAACCATAGGAGCAAAGCAGGAAGTAAATAGTAAAATATGTGCTGTGATTTGTTGATTCAACTCAACTGACATTACAAAAAAACATTCATTAATGAGCCCATCAGATTAGCATCATTTGAAGGAACAACATTCTACATTGAAATATTGGCATCACAATACAGGCAGCCATTGCGAAGTGGTAACCCATGAGTTTACCAGTCAAGGTGAGAGCTTCCCAAGCCGGTCTATCATGTCTAATTCTACTGTGTGCTGCCTTGTCATTGTGGGGCGCATGATAGTCAACCCGGAGACTAAATTTGCTTGTTTTCAGCAAGAGTTAACAAAAGTTCATACACGAATTCTGTAAGAGTCCTTGTACGGCTGCAAACTATTCCAACCCGCACTGAACGCCCGGCCCGCCCCATCTTCAGTCAGCGTGTGTACTTGGTTGAGCGTTGTAGGGCATTGAATGGTACAGCATGATGATAATTGTCTTACCCGTTGAAGGACAGAACTGGCGCATGCCACTCTTGCTGCAGCTGAGTATACGATACCCCGACCCATCGTCAAAGAAACTACCCAGGGCCAGCTTCTGCCGGATGGACTCCCTCTCATTCTTTTGGGCCTGGAGGGGAGAGGAGAGGGTTAAGGAGGCTAATAATAGGACTGAAGACTTCTCCATGAGTTTAGCAGTAACCATGTTGTGAGGAGGGGAACTGACAAAGACTGTGAAACATGTGGACAGCTCGAGACACCAATAATATTAAACTATTCACCACTAGGTGGAGCAGATGTATGAGAGAAAGAGAGTCCAACACATTTTCACTGGTCACTCTCTCCACTCATGCAGTCAAACACACACATTCCTAAACCACTGAGCATCCCTGTCTAATAGCACTATAAGCATGCCTGCCTTCTTGGCCTGTTTTCCAGTAGGAATTCCCACTTCTGACCCAGACAGCCTTGGCAGCGCTTAACACACTCACACCCAGAGGAACACTCATATGTGCTAATGGCACCACAGGAGGCTGGTGAGGGGAGGACGGCTCATATGGCTTGAATGGAGTGAATAGATTGGTGTCAAACACATGGAAACCTTGTGAATGTCACCGTGCACAAGCATGAGAAGAAGTGTGTAGAGACAGGCTTTCTCTCACACTCCCTGGGCTGGGTTATCAGCCACAGTAACCAGGCCTATCAGTAGACAGAGAACACAGTGTGAGAGTTTAGACTGTTCAAGGCCGCTACAGGACTGTTTGACTGTTGTTGTTACAGGTGGTGCTGGGAAGTCAAATGGGTACCAGAGTCAGATACAGCGCAGTGTATGTTTTGGTGCCGGGGGGTTGGGAGTCCTCCAGAACGAGGAGTGTTTGGGGGGAAATATTGACCCTCTCTAAAGGCCCAGACGGAGGAAGAAAAAACCCTTTCAGTGCTCACACACATACACACACACAAAGAGCAGGCCTTTCAGACAACAGGAGAGGCGAGAGGCGAGAGGTTTAGAGAAAGAGAGGGGAAAGCCTTTAGAGAAGGCTTTGGAGGAGAGGGGAATAAGAGCAAAGGAGAAGATGGCAGAAGCCTTGAGTGTTATCCCTCTCCTTTAACTCTGTCCTGTGTGTGTGTGTGTGTGTGTGTGTGTGTGTGTGTGTGTGGTGTGTGTGTGTGTGTGGTGTGTGTGTGTGTGTGTGTGTGTGTGTGTGTGTGTGTGTGTGTGTGACTGAGTTGAGAGAAAGAGAGTGTGACGAGGGGTACTGAGTGAGGCAAGATGATGATATTTAACAGCATCACTTTACCACTCCTCAGACGCTAACAATCACACACACACACACACACACACACACACACACACACACACACACACACACACACACACACCACACACAACACACACACACAACACACACACACACACACACACACACACACACAACACACACACACACACACACACACACACACACAAACCACTTCTAACTCCCTGTACACTACACAGTGTCATGTTATAACACCGAGTGTCTGCGGTTCCCTATCTGCCCAGCAGGTGTCAGTGCTGAGTAGTGGCGCTCCTGAGTTGTTGCTGTAATAACCATAATAACAGACAAGGACACTTGTGTCACAACAGAGAGGTGTTAGTGACAGTAGCCATTGTTATGTTAGCCTCATGGGTGGTGGGGGTACTTATGTTAGGTGGTAGGTGGTCTTTGTATTGGAATGTCAGGTTGTAATGTTTGGGGTGAAGTGGCAGTGTGGGTGTGTGAGTGTGTTGTGTTCGCATTCCTACATTCATCACCATTCTTATTGGGTGTATCATTGTAAACAGACCCAAATTGCTTCTAAAACGCCCCTAAAGGCTTCTGCATACTAAGTTGGGTTGGCTCCTAGCAGAACTCGGCTAGGCGAAGTGAACATCTGTGCCTCACATACTCCCTTAGAAGACCTTCCTTTGAAAAATTAGAAAAAAGAGGCAATAGTACTGTTTGTCCCTCTTGAGACGTGGTAGCCAGTATATACACTTCCTCAAGATAGTCAGAATTAATCGAAGAGAACTCATGAAATCTGTCATTCATTTTGACGTACATGCCGAGGAGGTATTAGTCGTGCTATTTGACATCTAACTAAGATGTTTGAGGCAGTATTTCTCAAGTGAAAAAATGTTCATGAAAACGAGTCGTCTCGTTCAATGCTGTCTTAGTGCTCATTTGAAGGAACATTCTCCATTATGATGGAAACTATTGCACTTAATTGAAGAATCCCTACTGCCGAAAAAACAATTGCCGAATATCAAAACTAACAAAAACGTCACAATATACGTCATAATATATGCACAAACTTTTTTCAGATGGGAAGCATGCGGACGCTTTTAGGCAGAACCTAACACAACCATAATCCTCTACCTAACACATCTACCATAGTAGAACCCCTCTATATTTCACACCTGCCTTCCAACAGGACTACCTTCCTTCACGTTAAGCCCCCTAACTAACTGGCTAACTTAYGAAAGGGCTGCTGGTTGGAGGCGTGAGAGAGAACGGGTTAGGATTTCGTCGTGGGCAGCATCATAAACCCCTCGAAGAGGTGGTCAGTACGCCGCATAGACGTCTGTGACTGTGGGGGATAGCAAATGGACCCATTTCTCTCACTTTAACTTCTCTCCTTTCCTCGCCACAATAGTCATGCCATTCATTTAAGATTTGTCACAGAGCTTTCCTCTCCTTCTCCTCCCAACAAACATTCCCTGTGTTATCACCACAATTCCTTGTGCGCCAAGCCTCCGCTCCACAGTGTTTGACGTTGTGTGTGTGTAGGTGTATGTATCAGAGAGTCATATGCGCCCCCAGTCAACAAAGTTCTGATAAATGACTTCATTTCCTGGTCCTGTGAAATGTGCTGCAGCTCCTAAATTAGATGTTGAGAAACGCCACTGTGCTAAATTGTGTTTTTCCTCAAATTTCAGAAGCAATTTTCTCTTGTGAAAACCCTCATTGATAAGACATGTCCTTCTCCTCCCCTGCTCTCCCCTCCGTCTCTACCATCCTCTCCTTCTCCTCCCCTGCTCTCCCCTCCGTCTCTACCATCCTCTCCTTCTCCTCCCCTGCTCTCCCCTCTGTCTCTACCATCCTCTCCTGTCCCTCTTTCCTCCTTTCCGTCGTTCTTCCGCCACAGCGCTCCCTCACTCTGAACAATGGAGGCCTTTCATTGGAGGAGAGGAGGGTTTGCCATTGACCTCGCACCATGGTCTGAGGAACTGCCTGTTCACCCACACAGGCCAGATCCCGTGAGCACGAGGGTGTGAGGGAGCGCGTGTGCGTGTGAGTGTCGGACAGAAAAGAAACAAAAACTGCAAAAATACAGCGAGAATATGGAAACGCTTAAAAAGAAAGTTGTTGGTGTGAGTGAAAGAGAAAGAGACAAAGTGAGTGTATGTGTGAGAGAAAGATTACGACAGCTTGTGTGTAATGCAGTTTCAATCTGTGTGGTAGTGTTATTGGGTCAGCAAAGAGGACGGACTCACTATGATGAGTTTCCCAGGCGTGAGCGCTGACCTCACACATAAACACACAAGTCAGTATGTCCACTGTGAATGTGTGTGAGTGTGTTCTTAAACTTTATGGTGCTTAGTTACTTGAAAACACTATTTTGCAGGGCAAAGATCTTAGGGAAACCATCGTTTTTTTTATCAGCCTTCATCTCAAGTTGTTGTCCTATGGACTGACAAGAGACCTTGAGTATCTACAGTTTCCCCATAAATAACGCTTCAGATATTTTATGTCAAAACAGTGTGTGCGTGTATGTGCATGTGTGTGTGTGTGTTTTTGCACCCTCTCCGTGTCTGCTATCTGAGGCGTGAGACCTGCTGGTTTATGCAGCGGTGCATTCCTCTCCTGATAAGGGACTTGACCTCAGAACCTTGGTACAGTTCAAACACAGGTCACAGTCAGGCTGGCCCTGTTACTCTGAACAGACCGCAGCAGGAGTTCGGCAGGAGAGAGGGAGGAGGAGCGAGAGAAGGTGAGAGAGATGAGTGGAGGGGTGTTGAAGGGGCTGTTTGGTAGAGTGGATTTGGCCAGGACAATAACCCTGAGAGTCACATGTGAGCTGGTGTGTGTGTGCGTGTTTGACCTGAGAATACAATGAGAGCACGCCTCAACACGAAGCTACAGGAATCTGAGAGCAAAGACTTAAAAGGGCAACACTGCCTCCTCAGAGAGACTGGCAGCATGACCAAGAAYGAACCCATAGTGAGTTAGAGAGTTCTGCAGTATGAGATCCAATACCACTATCACAGCATTACATCACATACTAAGACCACATTACACCCCACATAACCTACGCATTACATTGTCTCCACTACGTCCTCATTATGTCATCCACAATCCTCACATTACGTCCCACACCAACACCATATCAGTGTCCCAGCACACTGGTGCCTTGCACACAGAGCCATTGACTGTAGAGTTTGTGTGTGGAGGGGGTCACACCAAATCTACAAGTCAAACTCACAAACACAGGAAGGAAACCGTTTCCGTTAGCAACATGTTCCACCCTTGACATTATCCTGAGGAAAGAGACCCTTCTGTTCACTGTTTATAACAGTGCCAATACACTGGTAAAACATGCAGTACCTAAATACCAGAACGATAGATAACCAGAAGCAACATTACTTCCATGTCCTTTACCTCTTTGAGTTTGTAGTCATCAGTGAGGTAGAGGGCAGAGGCTGGACAGATGACATCATCCATTCCAGCACAGTCTGTGTTATCCAGCGCTTCCTTCATCTTTCCCTCCCTCCCTCTGTCTCTCTCACTCTCCTCTCTCTCTCCCCCCCTCTACCACACACCCAGTTAGTGGGTCAGTATGAGCCGGTTCACATGAAACCTAGCCTCACTCAGAACCAAAGCTAACCCTGCCACACAGAGAGGAGAGAACAGTTATCACAGCTATGCTTCTCTCGCTCTCTCTCTCTCTCTCTCTCTCTCTCTCTCTCTCTCTCTCTCTCTCTCTCTCTCTCTCTCTCAATCTACCTCTTCTCGTAAATTTATAAAAAGCTAATTAATGTTGCGTTCCACCTTGAAGATATTTGTCAGGTTAAAAACCCATATATAACACTAGCTGAATGTCATTCTTCAATTTGTTACAATTTCAATCTCATCTCTCCACAGTGTGTAATGCTTCATCTTACTGAGACTCACACATCTGCAGAGCAGACTAGACTACCTTCAATTTACTCACTCAGAGTATCAGGACAACAGCAGGATAACTACTAAAACTAGCAGGAACACTAGAAAAACATGACAAGTGCCATAGAATGACGATAGAAAAGGCTGGAGGAAAAAAGAGAGGTGATGAGAAAGGGAGCGAGGAGGATGAATATAAATTGATACTGATGGATATGAGTCACAAAAATCTCATCTGCTGCACACACACCACACACACACACACACCACACAAACACCACACACACACAACACACACACACACACACACACACACACACACCACACACCACACACACACACACCACACACACACACACACACACACACACACACACACACACACACACACACACACACACACACACACACACAACACACACAACACACACACACACACACACAAATAGGGGACAATAAGGATTCAAAATTGCAACATGAAAACATTTGAATTCCCTTTGAAGAACTGTGTGATGTACACCAGTGGAATAATGTATCAGCATGATAGCATGCATTATCACACACACACACACACACACACACACACACACACACACCACACACT
>NC_036862.1:18329472-18334490 GCF_002910315.2 Salvelinus sp. IW2-2015 | reverse complement strand
ACACACACACACACACACACACACACACACACACACACACACACACACACACACACACACACACACACACACTCAAACAACATTCAAACACACACACGGAAGCAAAGTAATTTTGTGCACACAAGCACACAGATACGTTCACACACACGCACGCAAACAGAAACCCACAGGAACACAAGGCTGGATAACAGGATATGGAGTGAGTCTGATTCAGTGCTGATCCCAGGGGATTATGGGTAAAGCAGAATGACTTATCTGGCCATCTCCTATATCCGCCTACACTGGGACCTGGACAATACAACACACACACACAGTCACATGCAGACAAACACACTCCCAGTAGTGCTGAGGACTGTATATTGGTAAACACTGAACCCTTCTGAACCCTCCACATCATGAACTGAGAACTCCCAGGTTCTGTGATCCATTAGTGAGGCTGACCTCATACTAGTGGTGATAGCACCTCATCGCTGACTCAAAGAGGGAGAGGAGGTAGAGGGGGAGGGAGGGACAGGGGGAGGAAGACAAAGGTAACACAGGGACGATCGTGACTAGAAAGGATAAACACACAGATCACACACAGATTATTCTCCCATTACGTCAGTCTCAGCTCAAGGTCAAAGCATTCTCTCTCCTCCAGGACAGCATAGATAGAGCAACAGAATGAATAGAAGAAGACATTAAAGAACATAGACACATCTAGTGAATGGCTGACAACCCACAGAGAGATACAAGGCCAGGTCTTACTCTAAAAGTTACTATTTCTGCTGTTGACAATGTTTCAATTGTGAGGGCAGCTGAGCTAGAGAGGAAGAGAGAGAGAGAAAGAGAAGTGCATTGTTCCAGTAGAATAGAGGGGGCTGTGGGAGAGAAGGCTCCTGGCACCTCCAGTAGGCCTGGGATCCAAGTTCACAGCCATACAGGAGACGGGCAAAGTGTGTGTGTGTGAGACTTTATTGCCCCACATTTCCAAGTGAATTTAAAGTTTGACCACAACAAGAAAGACTCTGATCTGTTTTTATTTTGGGACAGGGAGAAAAGAATGCTGCTGTCATAGCAACCCAGTGCATTTCTCCATGGCAATGGCCTGTGCTCCAAACAAATTGGGTTGGAAAAAGGAGCAGGGGCCCAGTGGGAAGTCTGTTAACAAACATCCCTCTTGTGTGTGACTGTGTGAGAGTAACTGCATCGTTCTCTTTCTAGTCTGAGACACAGTATCTTCCCCATCATAGACAATCTACTATCAGTGTAGTGAGATTCAGGAGCGGTATATCTCCTCATCATTACTAATTCATCAGCCATCAGCCCACACAGTGGAACACACACCGCAGACAACGTTTCATATGATCAACTGCTCTACAGTATACTATACGTTGCTCTTTCTCTCTCTCTCTCTCTCTCTCGCTCACAAATAACTACACACACACACACACACAACAACACACCACACACACACAAGCACACACAGCGCACCTACACCCACACACACACACACACACAGCACACACACCACAACACACACACACACACACACACACACACACACACCCTGCAGTCAGGACTAGATACTGAATCAATCAAAGAGCTCTCTGATCGCACACACACACGCAGAGACAGTGCTGTTACCCAGGGAGCTGGCCCAGTAGATTGGGTAACCGGAGCTCCAGGGCACTTGGCTCCGGTCGTGAGGCCCAGGACGGCACCCTGACGCTGGGGTGATACATCTCCCCATCACCCCTGCCCTGGAGCTACTGCTGGGAGAAACATGGTCTCACAGCGAGCCTGATCCACCCAGCTCACTGGGGCGTTTCACACACACACACAATAATTAAGGCCAAGGGACTTATTATTATTATTATTGAGTATCCGTGTGTGCGCGTGTATGTGTGTGTGTAGAAGGGAGTTGCATGGGGTATGGAGGCTGCAGATGCGGTATCTCCATTCCCCCATTACTGCTTGGACCTGACAGATATGTAATCGATGACACTTATTGGCTAACCGTGGGTCAAACAGTAACTTCATTGGTTACCTGCAGATCAGTGTGTGATCCTATTGGCTAATGGCCCCTGACATTGTAAAGGAACTTCCTCCTTGTACAGTGAGATAAATCCAGAACAAAACCAGACATAAAAAACATTGCAGGGGAGCACAACAATCGCCCCAGACAAAGAACCACAGGACACATGCCGCTATCGCCCTCCTTCCCCTCTCCAAAACACAAACCAACGACAGCCAAAACAGAAGGAGATGAAAGGATGGGAAGAATAAAGGATTCCCCCTGAGAACCACACCTTAGACACCACCATCACCACCACCACCACCAACCAAACAGAGACAGACACAAGAGAAGAGACAACCACACCCTGTCCACTCTGTCTCTACCCCTCTCCTCTTCCTTCCTCTCCTATGTCCTCTTCCCACTTTCTCTCATCTACCCTCTCACGCCATCTCCCTTTTCCCCTTCTCCACCCTCTCCTCCTCTCTGTCTCTCTCCAGTGTGTGTGTGGTGGGGCTAGTGAGAGGGGTGCTGGCAGTTGCCTGGTAACCAGTCTAATTGAGGGGTCTCTAGAGAGTTAGTGTTATCAGAGCTTGGGCCCCCTGTTCTGTTCCAGACTGCCTTCTCTTTCTATTCTAGCACTCATTCGCTCTTTCTCTCTAACAGTTCCTCTATCCCTSTCTTCCTCTGTCCGTATATTTTTTATTGAACTTTTATTTAATCACGGGAGCCCAATTGAGACCAGAGCCTCATTCTAAATGGTTCCCTGAGAAACAATTTACAAATCAACACAATAATTCAATAAAACAGAACAACACAAACGACTAGATATAGCAGTTACAGATACACTACATTTCAACAACACCTATCAATTACTACTATCAACCAAAAGACTTGTAAAGCTCAGTGAATTCCTCCCTCATCAGCGTTCTACACGACCCTGTTGGCACCACGGAGTCAAGACGGCGGCGTTAAAACTAAAGGCTGATTTACAAAGGTCAGTAGAGACACGAGGGACCTCGAGAGTTAACCAACCCTGTTATTTGGTTTGGTGCTTCGTATTTTGATACTTTAGTGGAGAAGTGAGATATGTTGGGATATGAAGCTTGTGCAGCAGAGCTTTGTAAACAAAAAAGGAGAAATCTACGGGAATTTATAGCGGTCCAGCCAACCTGCTGTTAAAGGATGCAGTGATGAGTATTAAACCTGTCACCTATGATAAAGCAAAGCGTGATATGGAACACTGCATCCAAGGGTTTTAGAGTGGCTGCTGCATTCTGATAAATGTGTCACCTGTACAACCTGCTTCCTGTTGTTGGATAGACAGTATCTCTCCTTTCCATCCCTCCTTCTTTCTCACCATTAGTCCGCTTGATATACAGCACCTCTCTTTCTCTCTCGGCCAGTCTCTCTCTCTTTTTCTGCTCTCCATCGCTCTTTATTTCTGTTTTTATCCGTTTTTTAATCGTGTGCCACTCTCATCTCTCGTTTTTAATCTTGCTCTCTGCCTATTCCTCCTATTCTGTTTCTTGTTCATGTTTTTCTGTTTTTACTCTGCAGTCCCTCTGGCTTCTCTTGTCTCTGTTCCCCCTCTGTCCCCTCCATTTCTTCATCTATCTTCTTTTTCCAGATAAACATGGCGTACTTACTGAGGAAATCCTTATCCCATTATCACACACACACACACACACACACACACACCACCACACACACACACACCCCTGTGATGTGAGCCACTGGGGAATTAACAATGCATAACAGAAATATCGCCATGGTTAGACACAGTAGCATCTGTTCCACTGCCTCTAAGGATGAACCCCCCAATAAAACCCCCATAGGCAACTCAAACTGGACTGTGGATCAGCTCTTCAGCTCAGGATGTAAGTCAATGTTAATGATCAATTAGAGCAGATCAGAGCAGCTGTGGAAGGCCTTCACTCGGCCAGTATGCGTTTCTACAATCCAGGGACAATCAGGGAGAGGAGAGGTCCACAACACACACACACACACACACACACACACACACACACACACACACCACCACACACACACACACCACACACACACACCACAACACACACACACACACACACACACACACACACACACACACAACACACACACCACACACAGCTCTTCATCTATACTCTCTTCCTCCTCCCTCTCACTCCTTCCGGCTCCTTCTCTGAATAATCTTTCTCTTCTAAAACTATCTTGTTTTTAACGCACCACCTCATTCCTTTCTCCACCTCCTCTATTCTTCCTCCCTCACGATTCTCCTCTTTTTCAAATCCTCCTCTTCCTTCCCTTATTCCTCTTCCTCAATCCAAGACCCACCTTCTCCCCTCCTACTCCTCCTGTTTCCTCTCCTCATTGCTGCACCCCTCTCCACTCTCCATCATCTCCATTTGATTTTTACATCTACGTCCTTCCTCCTTCTCTCCTCCTCCCTCCTCCATTCCTCCTCCCCCCCCCTCCTCCTCCTCCCCTCTCCCCTGCATTACAACAGCCATGTTGTCTGTATTCTTGCTATGAGGAGAGTAAAGCTCTGTGATGTACTGCACTACTACGCT
Organism: Salvelinus sp. IW2-2015; assembly: GCF_002910315.2. NCBI lineage: Eukaryota > Metazoa > Chordata > Actinopteri > Salmoniformes > Salmonidae > Salvelinus > Salvelinus sp. IW2-2015. Next base: position 18,329,921 of record NC_036862.1, on the reverse strand, counting down.
GCACTCGTCTAATCATTCCTCCTATTTCCTCATTAAGTAAAGTGGGACACTTCTGTCGCAGTCTGGAGGTGCCATTTCCAACCCACCCACCCACGCACTTCACATCAACACACACACACCACTCTCACATCAGCAACAAACACACACCACCACACCACACACACACACACACACACCGACACAACACAACACACACACACACACGACGAACACACACACAACACACACACACACACACACACACACACACACAACACACACACAACTTTTACAATCTAGCTGGCTGTTTTGCGGCCTAGCAGTTGTGCAAAAAACACATTGCATCTCAAGAATTATAACTCAATAAAACACATGACAAATAAACACAAGCACTTAATATGTATGCGCACCCAAACAACAAATACACACAGGCACACACACACCACACCACCACCACAACACAGACAAAC
>NC_036862.1:18323400-18328400 GCF_002910315.2 Salvelinus sp. IW2-2015 | reverse complement strand
CGCTGCACTCGTCTAATCATTCCTCCTATTTCCTCATTAACTAAATGGACACTTCTGCTATCTCTCTTCTAGACAGACAGACAGACAGACAGACAGACAGACAGACAGACAGACAGACAGACAGACAGACAGACAGACAGACAGACAGACAGACAGACAGACAGAAACAGCTCACCCTTCCCAGACATCTATTGATCAGGCTCAGCCCAGGGGAAAGGGGGGAGGAGGGACATTATTCCCTGAAGTTAAATGTGCGCTTAGCAACCGCCCTAGTCATCTGATTCCCAGACCCATCCCATAATACAAACACCAAACCCACTGGGATGTGCCTGACAGCCATGACAAACAAACCCCTGCAAGATACGACAATCACTAATGACAGTCAGTCAGTATTACATGATGGAAACCTTTGGGAATACACACATGCATACCAGTCCTACTGCAGTATCTTCTCCCCTGGAGGGGCAAGCTCAACCCCAGAGCAGCGAAGCTCTGACCTGCCTGCTCCACAACAGCTAACATGACATATCTTCTACTATACTAACAGCTTTCTGTCTAGCCTCAGCGCTAGTCCCAGCTAGCCTTAGTCAGTGTCCTGTCTTACCTGGTGAGAACAGTTTTCCTGGTGAACCATCCTTCACAGCATCCTAGACAGGTGCAGGCTGGCTGCGCCTCGGGAATCACAACGGGAATGGGATGGGGTGAGGATTACCAAAACTGCTGCAGTTTTCTGGCGAGGAGAGGGGGGAGAGATCCAGCCCAGTCCCAATCCGGACAGAGAGACCAGAGAGAGAGAGAGATTGACTGTGTTCTGGTCTCACTCTCTACTGATCCTGCTGCTACTGATATAGCTGCTCCTCTCCTCTGTAGTGTTCTCTCTCTTGTTTTCTCTCTTTCACTCTGTCTGTCTGTCTGAGAGAAGGGTAGTATCTGATCACTTCTTTTCCAAAAGAGAGGGAAAGGTAGGGTGGGAGAGAACTAAAAAAAGGGAGGGGAGTGAGAAAGAGGAGGAGAAACAGAAAGCGAGAGTGAATCTGTGGCCGTCTCTCTCCCTGCCGGAACGGGGGAGGGGCAGAGTGACTCATTACAGACACAGTCAGCCAATGGGGTGGTAGAACAGGGAGGGCGGAGACAGGGGGGCGGGCTGCGGGATCAGAGGGGGAGGTGGCCTTCCGCTGGCCTACAGAGGCCAGGAGGAGAGATCTGTAAGCCCAGTGGCGCCACTGTTCAACGCCTGTTTGAAGCTTCCAGACCATGTCAACGATCCAGAGCCTGGACACGGCAGATCAGACGCAGGGGAACAACATCGATCTACTCCAGGTTATTTAAACCCTGGACTGGGCTTATCGGGAACGGCACCATTACCCAACAGAGATCAATAACAGACAGAAAGAGCGAATCTCTCAATCAACATACCAAGCGAGCGGCATAACGTGTGGGGACGACATCATGTCTATCTCTGACCGGAGAGACGATGGAGGGGGGAGAGAGAGGATCATTGATGGAGGGAGAGAGAGAATTGATGCGATGGAGGTGTTCTGTCCTTCCTGCACAGTCATCTAGCTATCGTTTCACATCATGGACTACCAATACAAACCAATATACTTTGATCTAGAAGATTTGTTGAATACTCTGCAAGATAGTGGCGAAGATAATGGTGATGAAAGTGGCGACGATAATGGCTATTTTGTTTGTTTTTTCGCATTGTTTGTAACTTATTTTGTACATAAAGTTGCTGTTACCGTCTCTTATGACCAAAAAAAAGCTTCTGGACATCAGAGCAGCGATTACTCACCTCGAACTGGATGAAGAGTTTTTCTTAAATGAGTCCGATGCAAAGGATATACTGCTTTCCGGAGACCAGGCACAAATCCCTGTCATTTGCGTGAAGAAAATGTGGAGATACAGAGGGAGAAGGTCGGGGGGGCCTTGTGAGGATTCAGAGAAGAGTGAGTAAAATCACCACTACCATCGGTTCTATGGCCAACGTGCCAATCCCTGGAGAATTATCTGGATGATCTACGGTCAACGACTATCCTACCAACGGGACATTAACAACGGTAATATCTTAGGTTTCACCGATCGTGGCTGAGCGACGACATGGATAACATAGAGCTGGCTGGGTTTTCCGTGCATCGGCAAGCAACAAAGCTGCTACATCTGGTAAGATCAGGGGCAGGGGTGTGTGTCTATTTGTCAATAACTGCTGGTGCGCAATGTCTAATATTTAAGAAGTCTCGAGGTATTGCTTGTCTGACGTAGTCCCATAGGGTGGCGCACAATTGGTCCAGCGTTGTAGCGGTGCCAGGACAACAACCTCTCCCTCAATGTGAGCAAGACAAAGGAGATGATCGTGGACTACAGGAAAAGGAGGGCCAAACAGGCCCCCATTAACATCGTCGGGACTGTAGTGGAGCAGGTTGAGAGTTTCAAGTTCCTTGCTGTCCACATCACCAACAAACTCTCATGGTCCAAACACACCACGACAGTCGTGAAGAGGGCACGACAACACCTTTTCCCCCTCAGGAGACTGAAAAGATTTGGCATGGGTCCCCAGATCCTAAAAAAGTTCTACAGCTACACCATCGAGAGCATCCTCACCGGTTGCATCCCCGCCTGGTATGGCTACAGAGGGTAGTCCATACGGCCCATACATCACTGGGACCAAGCTTCCTGCCATCCAGGGACCGATGTCAGAGGAAGGCCCCAAAAAATTGTCAAAGACTCCAGTCAACCAAGTCATAGACTGTTTTCTCTGCTACTGCATGGCAAGCGGTAACAGAGTGCCAAGTCTAGGTTCAAAAGGCCTAGGATAGGTGGGACGGTAGCGTCCCACTTGGCCAAAATCCAGAAAGAATGTAGCGCGCCAAATTCAGATATATTACTATAAAAATCAATCTTTCATGAAAGACACCAAATTAAAGCTACACATGTTGTGAATCCAGCCAACATGTCTGATTTCAAAAAGGATTTACGGGGAAAGCACACCCAAAAAATTATGTTAGCTCAGTACATAGCACAGAAAAACACTGCCATTTTCCCAGCAAAAAGATAGTAGTAACAAAAACCAGAAATAGAGATAAAATTAATTACTAACCTTTGCAACATCATCAGATCATCTGATATGACATATCTGATATGACACACTCATATGACATCATGTTACACAATACATTTATGTTTTGTTCGATAATGTGCATATTTATATCCACAAATCTCGGTTTACATTGGCGCCATGTTCAGAAAATGCCTCCAAAATATCCGGAGTAATTACAGAGAGTCATGTCAAATAACAGAAATACTCATCATAAACTTTGATGAAAGATACATGTTTTACATATAATTAAAGATACACTTGTTCCTAATGCAACCGCTGTGTCAGATTTTTTATTTTTTTATTACGTAAAAAGCACACGCACTGCAAAATCTGAGACGCGCTCAGATAGTAACAACATTTCTCCGCCATGTTGGAGTCAACAGAAATACGAAATTACACTCATAAATATTCCCTTACCTTTGATTATCTTCATCAGAATGCAGTGCCAGGAATCCTAGTTCCACAATAAATCGTTGTTTTGTTCGATAATGTCCATTACTTATGTCCAATTAGCTAATTTTGGCTAGCATGTGTATGCACGTGTCCAACAGCTCGCACAGATGCAGGCAACACTTCGGACGAAAACTTCAAAAAAGTTATATTCCAGGTCGAATAAACTGGTCAAACTTAGTAGAGAATCAATCTTCAGGATGTTGTTATCATTTATATCCAATAAGGTTCCAACCGGAAATTATTTTCAGTCTCTATAAGTAATGGAACGCAAGACGATATAATGAGGAAAGCGCGTGACCAAGAACTGGCAATCTGCCAGACCACTGAGTCATTCCCCTCCCATCCGGTCCACAACACAGCATAAAGCTTCATTCCACGTTCTACTGACTGTTGACATCTAGTGGAAGGCGTATGAAGTGCAAACAGATCCATATATTACGAGGGAACTGAATAGGCGATGACTTTAACAACGACCACTCTCAGAAATTTTCACTTCCTGTTTGGATTTTTTTCTCAGGTTTTGCCTGCCATATGAGTTCTGTTATACGCACAGACATCATTCAAACAGTTTTAGAAACTTCAGAGTGTTTTCTATCCAATAGTAATAATAATATGCATATATTAGCATGTGGGACAGAGTAGGAGGCAGTTCACTATGGGCACGAAATTCATCCAAAAGTGAAAATGCTGCCCCCTATACCAAAGAAGTTAACAGACTGCTGAACAATTAATCAAATGCCCACCCAGACTACTTACATTGACTGCTGCTACTCGCTGTTTATTATCTATGCATAGTCACTTTCCACTACCTACATGTACAAATTATCTGCGACTAACCTGTACCCCCCCACATTGACTCAGTACGCGTACCCCCTGTAATATAGCCTCGCTATTGTTGTGTAATTTTGGAGGGATAGAGGGAACGGTAGAGAGAGAAGGTTCATCCAGGGTGCCTTCCCCTGCTGGTGGATTATGGAGAGGCCATCTGTCCCAGGACAGATTATAACCTGACCACAAAGGGGGACCGGAAGAGGAGAGGGACGGAGAGGGACATGAAGAGGAAAGGAGTACGCCCAAACTAGACACATACTATCCTGTTTATAGTCATATACACACCAACGCTGAGGAAATATCAACTATTCCTAAGTAACGTGAAAAACTGTGAATATGAAGTGCTGTTTGCCATTAGCGTATACATTAAACCAGTTTTTCTGTTTTAAAAGGACCACTCAGACTTTTGATATCCCAAAATTACTGTAATTAGCAGTCATAGATAACCAGTATTATACGATAGTGTCATAGCACTTAGAGAAGATTTAGCAGATTGAGATGAAAGGGTTTTTTGGTATGGGAGTCACTTCTCTTCCTCCCCTTCCCCCTATCCTCTTCCCCCTTCTCATTTCTCTCCCCTCCTCACCCTTTTTTCTCTCTCTCTATGGCGACGTTTCCA
>NC_036862.1:18319521-18323375 GCF_002910315.2 Salvelinus sp. IW2-2015 | reverse complement strand
TTGGCGCCATGTTCAGAAATGCCTCCACAAATATCCGGAGTAATTACAGAGAGTCATGTCAAATAACAGAAATACTCATCATCAAACTTTGATGAAAGATACATGTTTTACATATAATTAAAGATACACTTGTTCCTAATGCAACCGCTGTGTCAGATTTTTTATTTTTTATTACGTAAAAAGCACACCATCCAATAATCTGAGACGCGCTCAGATAGTAACAACATTTCTCCGCCATGTTGGAGTCAACAGAAATACGAAATTACACTCATAATAATTCCCTTACCTTTGATTATCTTCATCAGAATGCAGTGCCAGGAATCCTAGTTCCACAATAAATCGTTATCTGTGCTCTCTTGTAAACCGAGATTTGTGGATATAAATATGCACATTATCGAACAAAACATAAATGTATTGTGTAACATGATGTCATATGAGTGTGTCATATCAGATATGTCATATCAGATGATCTGATGATGTTCAAAGGTTAGTAATTAATTTTATCTCTATTTCTGGTTTTTGTTACTACTATCTTTTGCTGGGAAAATGGCAGTGTTTTTCTRTGGCTATGTACTGAGCTAACATAATTGTTTGGTGTGCTTTCCCCGTAAATCCTTTTTGAAATCAGACATGTTGGCTGGATTCACAACATGTGTAGCTTTAATTTGGTGTCTTTCATGAAAGATTGATTTTTATAGTAATATATCTGAATTTGGCGCGCTACATTCTTTCTGGATTTTGGCCAAGTGGGACGCTACCGTCCCACCTATCCTAGGCCTTTTGAACCTAGACTTGGCACTCTGTTACCGCTTGCCATGCAGTAGCAGAGAAAACAGTCTATGACTTGGTTGACTGGAGTCTTTGACAATTTTTTGGGGCCTTCCTCTGACATCGGTCCTGGATGGCAGGAAGCTTGGTCCCAGTGATGTATTGGGCCGTATGGACTACCCTCTGTAGCCATACCAGGCGGGGATGCAACCGGTGAGGATGCTCTCGATGGTGTAGCTGTAGAACTTTTTTAGGATCTGGGGACCCATGCCAAATCTTTTCAGTCTCCTGAGGGGGAAAAGGTGTTGTCGTGCCCTCTTCACGACTGTCTTGGTGTGTTTGGACCATGAGAGTTTGTTGGTGATGTGGACAGCAAGGAACTTGAAACTCTCAACCTGCTCCACTACAGTCCCGACGATGTTAATGGGGGCCTGTTTGGCCCTCCTTTTCCTGTAGTCCACGATCATCTCCTTTGTCTTGCTCACATTGAGGGAGAGGTTGTTGTCCTGGCACCGTACAACGCTGGACCAATTGTGCGCCACCCTATGGGACTACGTCAGACAAGCAATACCTCGAGACTTCTTAAATATTAGACATTGCGCACCAGCAGTTATTGACAAATAGACACACACCCCTGCCCCTGATCTTACCAGATGTAGCAGCTTTGTCTTGCCGATGCACGGAAAACCCAGCCAGCTCTATGTTATCCATGTCGTCGCTCAGCCACGACTCGGTGAAACCTAAGATATTACCGTTGTTAATGTCCCGTTGGTAGGATAGTCTTGACCGTAGATCATCCAGATAATTCTCCAGTGATTGCACGTTGGCCAATAGAACCGATGGTAGTGGTGATTTACTCACTCTTCTCTGAATCCTCACAAGGCCCCCCCGACCTTCTCCCTCTGTATCTCCACATTTTCTTCACGCAAATGACAGGGATTTGTGCCTGGTCTCCGGAAAGCAGTATATCCTTTGCATCGGACTCATTTAAGAAAAACTCTTCATCCAGTTCGAGGTGAGTAATCGCTGCTCTGATGTCCAGAAGCTTTTTTTGGTCATAAGAGACGGTAACAGCAACTTTATGTACAAAATAAGTTACAAACAATGCGAAAAAACAAACAAAATAGCCATTATCGTCGCCACTTTCATCACCATTATCTTCGCCACTATCTTGCAGAGTATTCAACAAATCTTCTAGATCAAAGTATATTGTTTTGTATTGGTAGTCCATGATGAAACGATAGCTTAGATACTGTGCAGAAGGACAGAACACTCCATCCATCAATCTCTCTCTCCCTCCATCCAATGATCTCTCTCTCCCTCCCTCCATCGTCTCTCCGGTCAGAGATAGACAGATGTCTCCCACACCGTATGCCCTCGCTGGTATGTGATTGAGAGATCGCTCTTTCTGTCTGTTATTGATCTCTGTTGGGTAATGGTGCCGTTTCCCGATAAGCCCAGTCCAGGGTTTAATAACCTGGAAGTAGATCGATGTTGTTCCTGGTCTGATCTGAGTGTCCAGGCTCTGGATCGTTGACTATGGTCTGGAAGTGTCAACAGGGTTAACAGTGGCCCACTGGGCTTACAGTAGAAGGTCCAATAAGACAGAATAGAGAGGAACACTACATACTACAGTTGCATTGAGGAAGGATCCAGTGTTTCAGTAGTACTAACCATCAGCATTTTACTACTTCCCTTTCTAGAATACCTATACTACACTAATAAAACACAGTAGGAATACGCATCCTAAACACACACACACACACACACACACACACACACACACACACACACACACACACATACACGCACACACACACACACACACACACACACACACACACACACACACACACACACACACACACACACACACACACACACAGACAGACAGGACAAATATCCAAAGATCTGATTATCTACTATACCTATTGGCAGCAGATTACGGCCCAACCCATCCAAAACCAACAGGGAGTAGCCTAGATAGAGGTTATAACCTGGAGACTAGAATCTGTAGATTCTGACTCAAACTGCTACAGAATGTCAGTGTGTTTTTTTTGTCATTTAGAATATGTGAATATCATCAAACTGTGCACTGCAAGTGTTTTAGAGTAAGTTTTAATCTCTTTGAGAGTGTGTGTACATCTATGTGTGTGTGTGTCCGCATAATGCAGTGGAGTCAGTGTTGGAGTAGTTCCAGGGAGCAGACCCAGGCCTCTGCCTCTCTCCTCTCATCCCTCCTCCACCTCCTCCAACACAGAAACATACAGCATCAAAACAGAGCAGCTATATAAAGAGGTATACGAATGTCAGAGAACTCACTCTGTGTGTGTGTGTGTGTTGTGTGGTGTGTGTGTGTGTGTGTGTGTGTGTGTGTGTGTGTGTGTGTGTGTGTGTGTGTGTGTGTGTGTGTGTGTGTGTGTGGTGTGTGTGTGTGGTGTGTGTGTGTGTGTGTGTGTGTGTGTGTGTGTGTGTGGTGTGTGCTGTCCCTGTTTCGGCGACGGTGGCGGCACAGATACACACATGCAAGGCGGAGAATAAGAAATACCCCAATGCTGATCTGACCTGATCGATGGCCGTATGAACATAAAACTGTGGACCAGATGAGAGGACAGAGCCAGTTGCCTCTAGCTGATCCCAGGTCAGATATGACCTAATGGTCCAGTTAGGTTTTGGAGTCAGTAGTGGTAATGATCATAACTAGGTTATCACTGTGGCTGTTCCAATATTAAGACACAACATAATGGAGAGAACATCTAATTCATTTATTGAACGAAGTTTCCTCTCTCTCTGTTTTATCTCTTCTGGCATCTTCTGTTCGCCGCACACCTCTCTCCATCCGCCACCCTCTCTCCATCCACACCCCCTCTCCATCCCACCGCCCTCTCCTCCACCTCTCCATCCCCCTCTCCATCCACCCTCTTCTCCCATTCCCCCCCTCTCCATCCGCACCCCCTCTCCATCCCCACCCCTCTCCATCACACCCTCTTCCTCCACCTCTCTCATCCACTCTCTCTCCCATCCCACCCTCCCTCCCTCTCCATCCCACCCTCTCTCGGCATCCTCAGCCCTCTCTTCTCCATCCC
>NC_036862.1:18313109-18317515 GCF_002910315.2 Salvelinus sp. IW2-2015 | reverse complement strand
GAGAGAGAGAGAGAGAGAGAGAGAGAGAGAGAGAGAGAGAGAGAGAGAGAGAGAGATTTGAAAAGTGCCTGAGAACGTCAATATATGCCTTCGTCGGGGCTCACAACAAACAAAAAAGATTGGCCAGCACTGGGCGCCAACTCAGAGCATGCTGCTTCCAGTAGCTCACTGCGCCACCACAGTTCACAATGCTCTAGTAATCCATGAGAATACTTGATGATAGTTGATGGAAACAGCATGCTGTTTTTAATTATTTTGTTTTAAGCCTTCCCCAAACCATAGCCCTAACCTTAACCACTCGGAATTAATACCTAACCTTAACCCTTTGAGTTGTTTTTTTTATTTGGGGGACTAAACTATTTTTTATTATTCAGATGTTTCCTTATTATTAAAAATATTTTTTAATGTATTTTTTTGTTACAAGGAGACTTCTTATATTTATTTGTATTATTTTTGTTTATTGGTGGGTATTTCTTTCCTTGTCTTTTTCCCCCAATTGTTTTCAATCATAGGCATGTAATACCATTGAGAGCCATTACAAATAACCATCCCACAACAGGGAAGTGGGAGTTTAAAGGTTCATGGTCTCCCAGACTACCCGCCACACCTCCCCCAGAACACCCTTTGAGTTGTTTCTGTTTCAACCCTGTAGCCACGCGGAATAAATGTGTAAAAAATAGACGATCATCCATTATGCATCAAATTTCAAAGGGAAACCAAGAGATCTTGTTGAGAGAGAGAGATACAGAAATACAGGGATAGAAAACATCTCCTGAGTTTGTGTGTAAAAAAAGAACACCGTCTCTTTAAAGAGTTGCCCTGCGTTAGCAAGGAATTCTGGCAGGGTAGAGTCTGTGTGTGTGTGTCTGCGCTGAACAGGACTTTTATTTTTAGCCTGGTATAAGCGGACCCAGTTGGGAGCCCCTGCCTAGTGCCTGGTTCTCAGGCCACCTCAGCTCAGCTCAGAGACACACACACACACACACACACGCACACGCACACTCACACTCACACACACTCACACTCACACTCACACTCACACTCACTCACACTCACACTCACACACACAATGCACTCTGTAATCTAACACAGACAACCCAACCAATTCACCAGCACCGCAGCGATCCACCCATGGCTGCTCATAGAGGAGGTCAGATTACACAGATCCACAGAGAATTCGAAAACAAACCCGATTCTGATAAACTCCCATATCTACTGGGTGAAATAGCACAGTGTGCCATCACAGCAGTAAGATTTGTGACCTGTTGCCACAAGAAAAGGTCAACCAGTGAAGAACAAACACAATTGTAAATACAACCCATATTTATGCTTATTTATTTTCCCTTGTGTACTTTAACCATTTTGACATTGTTTACAAGCACTGTATATACACATAAATATGACATTTTCTGTAATGTGCTTATTCTTTTGCGGAACTTCTGTATGTGTAATGTCTTACTGTTCATTTTAATTGTTTATTTCACTTTTGTATATCATCTACGTTCACTTGCTTGGCAATTTAATCACATGTTCAGTCATCCAAATCAAAAGGCCTTAAATTGAATTGGAACTTGAGATGGAGGGGCGGGGGGGGCAGAGAGAGAGACAAACACCACACAAAACCACTGTGCTCTTGACTCTGCCCTTTGTTCTAGTGTACATACCCACTGACAGCAAGATGATGGATGGCTGTTTTTCAAACTCTGTCTTTGTAGCCTAAAACCATGCTGCTCATTCTCTCCCTCTGCTTTCTCTTCATTTTTCCATGCTATAAAAGCTCAGACAGGGCCTTGCTACTTCTCTCTATTCATATTGTTGTGATGTTAATCTTATGGAAACTCCCCTCTCTTCTCTCTCTCCCATCCCTCATCTCTTCTCGTCTACTCCTCTCTCTCTCTCCTTCTTCTCTCTCCTCTCTGCCCTCTCTCCCGCCATCTCTCTCTCTTCTCTTCTCTCCTCCCCTCTCCCTCCCGTGGTTCTCTCTTCTCTCCTACTCTTTGGATTTGCAGTACTGTGCAGAAAGCTTGAGTGATTAAGAGCTAAAATCAGCTCTTAACGGCAACATAAATCCCCATTTCCTCCGCACTATGCTCTGCCACTCACAGCCGCTCCACCCTTTCATCCTCCCAGCCCACATTTTCTTAGGGGGAGAAGGGGAGGCGGGAGAGGCAGAGAAAATGGTCTCCTGCTGTATTCTGCTTGTTCTGAGAACAGTGGGCCGTAATGTACTCTGACAGCTTGAGGAAAAATACAATTAGCCATTAACAGGACTGGGAGAAAGGGAGAGACAGGGAGGGCAGAGAACCAGGTGGAAAACAGTACACTTGGCTGCCCCCATAGGAGAACCCTTTTTGGTTTCAGGTAGAACCCTTTCTGGTTCCAGGTAGAACTGTTTTGTGTTCCATGTAGAACCCTCTCCATGTAGAACCCGTTTCACAGAGGGTTCTACCTTGAACCAAAATGGTTCTACCTTGAACCAAAAGTGTTCTACAGCCAAATAACCCTTACTGGTTCTAGATAGCACCTTTGGTTCTAAGAGTCTAGGGTGGAACTGGAGAAAAGGTGGGGGCCGGGGTAACGGGTATTTGGCTGGAGGAAGAGTTTACAGTAGGGTGGAGGATCTAGTTACAATACATTGGGTCAAGGGTAGGTGAGTGGTTAGTAAAAAGGTAGGCATTTCTCTGTTGGGTATGCTGGTAGTTTGTACTGTATATCTACATTTAGACTTATAAGTGAACAGCTCCACACCTCTCTGCTCTCTCTAGGAGCTCAGTGACTCACAGTGATTAAATCAGAGGAAGGGTGTGAGTGTGTGTGTATGTGCACGCTGAGAGACGCTGATGGAATGTGTAGCTCTGGGCTATCCTTTTCCAGCACAGTCATTGCTGTCCGTCCATCTCTACCCACACTCCCCATGTCTCCAGCGTTGCAATCTCCCTCCACATCGACCGGGCCTCCGCACTGCAGCTGGCTCGCCTTGATGACATCACACCATCATCCACACAGGAGAGGACATACCATTCCTCTCAGGGTCAGGTGTAGGGATTGTCCTGCTCTACCCTGACCTTCAACCCTACGCTGTATGTCTGGCCACAGACATCTGGTAGGGTCAGAGACTACACAGCTAGACTCATCTCTAAAGGTGGCCTAGACTTGGGTCTAACTGCTTATCCAGGTGATATAACCATTCATCTATCTAGGCTATGTGGTGTACACTGAACTGATGCCCCGGGAGATAGCTTGAATGTAGAAGGAAGGGAAGACCAGTCAAGCTGTGTGAGTGTGTGTCATTAATAGGTGGGGTCATCGAGACCGCCACTGATAGTACTGCACTTTTAAATCTATTGCCAGCAGATGCGATTGTGTGTGTGTTTCCTGTGCCAGTCCTGTCTAGCCGCTTACATCAGACCCAAACCTGATGACTCGGCAACTTTCCTGCAACTTCTTTGTTTCCATGTGTTGTTCTATTTGTGTGGTGTGTGTGTGTGTGTGTGTGTTTGTATGGGTGTGTGTGTGTGTACATTATTCTCTCCCTCTCTCTGCGGTGTATGTGAAGGGGGTTATACTATATATTGTATCAGTGAAAGTTTGTATGTAAATGTCAGGTCCAGATGTGTGGCTGTGATGTCAGACACATGGTCATGTTAGAACAGCTGGACCACAGCACAGATCCCCACCCACTGACTCCAACACTCTTTGACCACACACAGAGCTGACCACACACGGTTCGAGAGCCAACGTCATTAGCACCAGACAAACCAAGTCATTGGGACACAGTCTAAGTCTGTGTTGTAGCTGCCAGGTGGTTTAGTCCTCAAGCACATTTCCTCCAGCACAAGACAACACTGCTCCAGGCCAACAGCTAAAATAGACCCCTCGCTGAACAGAACACACGTCTGATTGTATCCACTGCAAAGTCATGACTGTCAGGCAGACAGAACAGAGAAGAGAGGACAGAGCCTGACTGACTATATTACCGCAGAGTTACAACGTTGCGGTGTTGTCACAACATATTGGTTCAAACTGCATCTTAGTCAGGTCAAACCCTCTCAGATGGAAACATCACATGGTAGTAATGTAGCCGTAATATAGTGCAGGCAGGTATGATGGGATGACAGAGGTGGTTTCTGAGTAAGACAGAGAGAGAGAACAGTCTGAGTCCCAGCTAGTAATACCACATCATGGCTGGGATCATCCCCCTCTCCTCTCCTGCGCTCCAGACCAGAACACACCTGCCCTTTGTTAGACGCCACATAGCAGACAGTCCTGGAGAAAAAAAGACACCCCTCTGGCTACTGAAAGGCATGAGGTCTTTCTCTGTGCTGGGTCTATAGTGAAACACACAGGCTTTCTCTGTGCTGGGTCTATAGTGAAACACACAGGCTTTCTCTGTGCTGGGTCTATAG
>NC_036862.1:18312344-18312899 GCF_002910315.2 Salvelinus sp. IW2-2015 | reverse complement strand
CTTTCTCTGTGCTGGGTCTATAGTGAAACACACAGGCTTTCTCTGTGCTGGGTCTATAGTGAAACACACAGGCTTTCTCTGTGCTGGGTCTATAGTGAAACACACAGGCTTTCACTCTGTGTATGTACTATGGAACGTTGGGCTGTATCATCACTGAAGTGGGTCTATGAGAGAGAAATACCTGCAGTCCTTTACAAAGAAACTGTATGGAAAAATCCATATTCTTCTACACAAATATCTAAAGAACAAGTTATAACCCAAAGTACAAAGTTTATAGGCCTTTTGCCTTTCGGTAGACCGTCATTGTACATGAGAATGTGTTCTAATCTGACTTGCCTAGTTAAATAAAGGTACAAAAAAATATATATACTAAGTTGACCACCCCTGATATGGGAGGTGGACATGTTCCTTTACCTGAGTGTACTGCCCTGAGTGTACTGTGTGTACGGTGTTTACCTGAGTGTACTGCCCTGCGTGTACTGTGTGTACTGTGTACTGTGTTTACCTGAGTGTACTACACTGCGTGTACTGTGTGTACTGTGTACTGTGTTTACC
>NC_036862.1:18310866-18312114 GCF_002910315.2 Salvelinus sp. IW2-2015 | reverse complement strand
GTGTACTGTGTACTGTGTACTGTGTTTACCTGGGTGTACTGCCCTGCGTGTACTGTGTACTGTGTACTGTGTTTACCTGGGTGTACTGTGTGTACTGTGTATTGTGTTTACCTGGGTGTACTACCCTGCGTGTACTGTGTACTGTGTACTGTGTTTACCTAGGTGTACTACCCTGCGTGTACTGTGTACTGTGTACTGTGTTTACCTGGGTGTACTACCCTGCGTGTACTGTGTGTACTGTGTACTGTGTACTGTGTTTATCTGGGTGTACTACCCTGCGTGTACTGTGTGTACTGTGTACTGTGTACTGTGTTTACCTGGGTGTACTACCATGTGTGTACTGTGTACTGTGTATTGTGTTTACCTGGGGGTACTACCCTGTGTGTACTGTGTGTACTGTGTACTGTGTTTACCTGGGTGTACTACCCTGTGTGTACTGTGTGTACTGTGTACTGTGTTTACCTGNGTACTACCCTGTGTGTACTGTGTGTACTGTGTACTGTGTTTACCTGGGTGTACTACCCTGTGTGTACTGTGTGTACTGTGTACTGTGTTTACCTGGGTGTACTGCCCAACTTGCTGTGTGGAATCCAAGGTTGAGCTGCAAACTCCTCCACTAATAAAAAAACTATATTCCCAGCCGCTGGTGATCTCAGAGGAAAAGTAGAGAAAAAGCAGAACCTTGAAGCAGTAAGATACACATCTGTAGAGCGACAGCAGGAGAGAGAGAAAACGGTCCGACTTTAAACCCTGGACAGCACTGTCTGCTCACAGCGCGAGTGTGTGTGAGAGTTGTGTAGGAGGCCGGGCGTGCTGGAGCGGGTACTGACACACACAGGCGGGTTAGGTAGAGTCCCAGACGCTTGGGGGCTGAACCAGTCACCGGAACCCCAGCACCTGGTCATGGCCCTGCCCACCCCTAACCCCCCCTAGTCCTCCCCTGGTCTGGACCTATCCCTCCTTCCCACCCTCCCTCTGGTCCTAGCCTATCCACACTCTGCTGCCCTATCTCCCTATATCACTTCATCTCTCTCTCTCTATCAGTTTAACCCTCTCATCACTACCACTCTTCCCAGTCTTCCTCAAACTTCCATTCTTTCTTTTGCCCCCCTCTCCATATTTCCTCCCACTCTATCATCATTCCCCAGTGTTTTGCTTGTGGTTCTATATATCCTCTATGACTGCTTGTGATTCTATATATCCTCTATGACTGCTTGTGATTCTGTATATCCTCTATGACTGCTTGTG
>NC_036862.1:18307413-18310248 GCF_002910315.2 Salvelinus sp. IW2-2015 | reverse complement strand
TATATCCTCTATGACTGCTTGTGATTCTGTATATCCTGTATGACTGCTTGTGATTCTGTATATCCTCTATGACTTCTCTTATCCTACAATCTTCTCCCCCCGCTTCTCTCTCTCTCTCTCTCTCTCTCTCTCTCTTTCTCTCTCTCTCAACGTGGCACAGGGCTGACTGCAGTCTGAGGGTAGTGGTTAGTACTGGAGTGCTCAGGGCAGGGTTCAGACACAAAACAACTACCACATAATCACAGTTTCCAAACAGAGAGAGAGAGATAGGAAGACACAGACAAAAAGATGGCGAGAAGGCAAGCCCTTCAAGTCTCTCTCCCTTCTACTGCTCTATTCTCCACCGCTACCTCTTCCCTTGCTTCAACACGCTCTCTCTGTCACATACTTCTGTTTCCTCAGCCATGTGAGCTTATCTAGGACAGCTTGTTCCACTCTTCCTCTGTTGATTCAGGCTGTGTTTCTCCTGCATGCTGGTAGATAGCGACAGCTTGAAGAAAATGTCCCTGTAATGTTGTCTTTCCATTACTTTAGTCAGCCACAGGCAGCTGATCTAACAGGGTCAATGGTAAATGCTGGTGTTTTTATCTGTCCTCTGATCCTGAGCTAAAACCTGATAGGGAAACACACTCATGCTGCCTGCCCTGCCAGAAATGTGTGTATCCGTGCATGTGGGTAGATGTGTGTGGTGTGTTGTCAAGTCAATGTGCATTATTTTTTAACACTCACCTGGATGTATTAGTTAGTACAAATGTGTGTGCATATTCAATTCCTTGGTGTGTGCTGATCTGATATGGATGTGAGTCCTGTGACATATGTTGCTACACATGCAGAGACACAAACAGACAGAAACGTGTGTTTGCATGTTGAACGCTGTGTGTTATTATCTATGTGCTAGCCTCATGCTGATACTTGCAATACATGCTGAGTGATTTAGCTCAAAGGCACATTCTGTTGAAAATATGTACAAGTATGATTGTGTGTGTGTGTGTGTGTGTGTGTGTGTGTGTGTGTGTGTGTGTGTGTGTGTGTGTGTGTGTGTGTGTGTGTGTGTTGGTGTGACGTGTGTGCTAGGTCGTGTCGATGTGATAAGATGCTGTCTGACTGTAAGTGGTGTAGGTGTGTGCGCTCGTGAAGGAGATATTTTTAAATTTAGTTTGTTGATGCGGTAGCCTGTGTGTGTTTGTGTTGAACGTGTGGTCGAATGCTGTTGTGTCGTTGTGTGTGACGTGTGTGTGGTGTGTGCATCGGGTATGTTTGTGCTGATGTGTGATGTGTTGCGTGGTGCTGAGTCTGAATGAGTGAGTGAGCGTGTGAGCTGTGAGATCTGTGAAAGGTACATATGATTGCACCGAGTGTGTGGTGTTAAAGAGCTGGTTGAGGAGTGCTATGAATCTCGTGGTGTAGTTGTGTCAGTGTGTGTGCATCATGTTGTGTTCTGTGATGTGTTTGAGGTGTGTGTGTGTGTGTGGTCTATGAGAGCGAATAGTTACAGTGTATGGCCATCTTGTTATAAGCTTGGATCGCATATGAGGAAGCTGTGTAGTTCCGTACCTATAGGTTCTATCCCGTGTTTGCTCTCCATTGAGAACTATTGATCTGAGGAAGAGTTGCACTGTACTCCATCGGTCTGCAGCGTGAAATCATCTTGCTTGGGTACCATGTTCTCGCGGAGATGGTGTTCTTCGGAGATTCTCCTCTGTTGTTCAGCCACTTAGAGTAGGACCAAAATTTCAACTCCTAGAGGGGAGTCGGATGGGGAGAGAGTACCTAACCTCAAAGCCGATCATCTGTACTTTTTCTATGCAGACATAATACCATAATTCAATGATACCTGAGCCCATATTATCAATGGTCTGGAAGCAAGGCCTGGAAGGGGTATTGGGAGATGAGGGGAGGGAGTGAGATGAGGCGAGGATCAAAGGAAACGTATATACGATGTTAGGAGGGAGGGGAGATAGATTCGCCATCAAAGGGTCTACAGCAAGGCTGACCTAGACACACAGTCAAGTACTATACTGCACTATAACACATCTCTTCCTCTCTCTCGTCTTCTCCTTTCTTTCAATTCAATTCAATTCAATCAATTCAATTTGCTTTTAATTGGCATGGACGTACAATGTTTACATATTGCCAAAGCCTATTTTGGATATTTACAATATAGAAAAAATAGAAAAAGGAGAATCAAAATTGTCAACGGACAACCAGTACACTTTCTCTTTCTCTCCCCTCGTTTCAAAAGATCTCTCACTATTCTCTCGATTAGCATCTCAATAGTCCACAAAGCGCCCTCATGTACCTGTCTGATATCACAAATTGTATGCGTATTGACGGAAATACAGACATGCATTCAGACACACATCACGAGACAAATGCATGAAAGCCCCCACCGACCTAATGGATTTATTATCGATAACATGTCTTCATATTCTTCGTGTGCATTTTTGAATTACTCGTACAAAAAGGGTTTGTAATTGCTCTCTTCTTCACTTTCTGTCTCCTGTCTATGTTCCTACTGGAACAACAATCAGTGGGCCCATCAGAACATCAGTTCTGGTTCCCTCTCTCCTTCTATCCTCCAGTATTTAATTCTTTCTCTTCCTCTTCTCCTCTGTCTCTCTCTCTGATCCATTTTTCTGATCTCACAGGGCCGAGGGAGCAGCAAAGCACACACACGAGGTCTGCATCGAGGTAACAATTCGATTCTCTTATCTTTTTTGCTTCTCTCTTTGGATTACTTTCAGCTGTAAAGGGGAGGTCTATGACTGATGGCAAAGCTGACCCAAGTCAAAGATGCCATCGCACTCGAGCTTACCTACATATAAGAAGCTTTGT
>NC_036862.1:18305373-18307388 GCF_002910315.2 Salvelinus sp. IW2-2015 | reverse complement strand
GTGTGTGTGTGTGTGTGTGTGTGTGTGTGTGTGTGTGTATGTGTGTGTCACACAAAACTGAAGTTAGAACACATGCTGAGCCATGTTGCACAGAATACTTTACATGTGTGTGCGTGCAGACTTGCATATATGGTGTACAGTACCAGTCAAAAGTTTTAGAACACCTACTCATTCAAGGGTTTTTCGTTATTTTTAATATTTCTACATTGTAGAACAAAAGTGAAGACATGTTATCCAGGCAAAGGGTGGCTATTTGAAGAATCTCAAATATAAATGTAACGTCCTGACCAGAGTTMTTATGTGTTTTGCTTGTTTAGTGTTGGTCAGGACGTGAGCTGGGTGGGAATTCTATGTTGTGTGTCTAGTTTGTCTGTTTCTGTGTCCAGCCTAATATGGTTCTCAATCAGAGGCAGCTGTCAATCGTTGTCCCTGATTGAGAATCATATATAGGAGGCTTGTTTGGTGTTGGGATTTTGTGGGTGATTGTTTCCTGTCTCTGTGTTTGTGTTCTGCACCAGATAGGACTGTCTCGGCTTTCACGTTTGTTGTTTTTGTATTGTTGTTAAGTGTTCACAGTTTACGGTCTATTAAACATGTTAAACACTAACCGCGCTGCATGTTGGTCCTCTCCTTCAGCCCAGGAAGAAAGCCGTTACAATAAAATATATTTTGATTTTGTTTAACACTTTTTTTGGTTACTACATGATTCCATATGTGTTATTTCATAGTTTTGATGTCTTTACTACTATTCTACAATGTAGAAAATAGTCAAAATAAAGAAAAACCCTTGAATCAGTAGGCGTTCTAAAACGTTTGACCGGTAGTGTATGTGTGTGTATATATTTATATAGCTTCAGGCTGAGCTCCTCCCTCCCTATCACTCTGCTCCTCCATTGGTATGTGAGTGATGGGAGGGGTGCTGCATGTCACAACATAGCTTCACTACAGAGCACACCGTCTACCCACAGGGTACGACTGGATCTGTGTGTGTGTGTCTGAATAAATGTATATATTTTCTCAGACATGAGTGTCCTATAGGCCTTTACACATTTAAATGTAGTGTTAAATATAGACGTGTGTATTAAAGTACCTTTCCTATGAGGTAAATTATTTCACAGCCTCTGAAGCACACAGGCCTTCTCTGAATATTTCACCTCGGCCCTGGTTATGAAGGATAACAGTGTTATTTTGGTTTGGGGGGAGCGGACGGGTAGGGGCCCCTAACTGCCACGTGCCTCCAGACCCTGTTAGGCCTTCATTATATAAAGGTCACCTCACCCCTCAACCTCCTCACCGCAAATTCTTTCTAACCAAGATCCAGAGGGAAGAGGGAGATGTTAGAGAGTGGAAATGCTACCCCTGGTCTTCCGTAACTAAACACACCAGATAAACACAGGGGTTCATAGTGCCAATAGTACAGAGTCACACAGAAACAGACCGACTGGCTCTGTGGTGTACGGGCAGCAGGCAGGCTGGCAGACTGATCGGTGGCCATACCGTAGCAGCACACAGCCAGTCCCATTAATCAACACTTCCTCTCCCAGCCAGCCGGCAAAACACTGTGGAGACGGTTGCCATGACAACGTCAGACCGGCTAGCAGGAAGAGGACACACCTAAGGGACCGGTGTGTGTGTGACTAGCCCAGGGTCTGGTCTTACTATCGTAGCTGAGGTTCAGTACAAGTAGCTGGCATATGTCGATGTGGCAAACTGTAGATAACACATCAAAATACATATTGTCTATCTGCATGAACAATATGTACACCCCTACCTCCAGTCCTCCTAAAAGCCCAGCTCTTTCGGAGGATCTTCTGAGGTGTAAAACCACAGAGGACCCCAAACCCATCCATGCTGGCCTCCCCCACCCCTCTCCCCCCTCCGTCTGGCTGGTGGTTCGCATGAGTTGATGTCAAAAAATTTAACAACATGTTAGAAGCCCTCTCACATCCCCGTCCCGTCCCACCAGACATCCCATCTAATAAAGACATGTCTTCATCCTCTCCCATCCCCGTCCC
>NC_036862.1:18296509-18304522 GCF_002910315.2 Salvelinus sp. IW2-2015 | reverse complement strand
TCCCCTTCCCTTCCCACCAGACATCCACTCTAATACAGACATGTCTTCATCCTCTCCCATCCCCTTACCTTCCCACCAGACATCCCATCTAATAAAGACATGTCTTCATCCTCTCCCATCCCCTTACCTTCCCACCAGACATCCCATCTAATAAAGACATGTCTTCATCCTCTCCCATCCCCTTCCCACCAGACATCCCATCTAATAAAGACATGTCTTCATCCTCTCACATCCCCTTCCCTTCCCACCAGACATCCCCTCTAATAAAGACATGTCTTCATCCTCTCACAGTATCCTGGATCTGTGAATCCCAATGACATTCCCATGTTGGGAAATGGCAGAAATGCTCCGGATGTTGGAATTCAAACAGGAAATGAGCTTGTTTCAGTCCAACCCTCGTCTCCGCTCTGATATCTCTCCTCGGAGCTCAGTCGGGATTACACAGCTATTTCCTATTCCTTATCTATGCAGAGACATCACCATTCCAAGGCCTACTATACTAAGTCTAGGGAGAAGGTCTAGAAACTGTAGGTGTTATCAGTATGCCCTGTGTTACTAAACCTTATGCAAACCAAGTGTGTGTGTGTGTATATACTGTACATTCTGAACGGTCATCCAACTCTGAACTCCAGGTCAGGAAGTCTCTTTCTAGAGCGGTATATTGTCTATAAAAGTGGATCCTCGTGATTGTATTTTCCGTCCGTTTTAGACCACATAGGTCTAATAAATTAATAAATGATGTGTAGTGGCTTTGCTGGCATGCATCTACACAAATTGGTTGACTTTGCCCCACCAAGATTTACATGCTAAAATCACCACTGACAACCACTACTATCCTCAAAGTACTATGGCATTCTTACCCCTGCCCGGACCCTTATCCCAAAGAGAGAGAGAGTTAGGTGGAGGGAGGCAGACTTCTCCCATAGAAGGCCTCGACAATACCATGAGCTGACCAGGTAATGAATATTGACGCAAGCAGATTACCCATACTGTAGATACAGCATGGTACTGGAGATAGCATCTCTCACCCTTTCTTCCGCTCTGTCCTCCCCCTCTCCCTCCCACATTCCAGACATGCCTTAGGGAGATAAAGAGGCCTCCAGGACGGTCACACAAAGACAGCAGCAGCAGCTATTGTCTGTTAGGACTGAGAGGAGAGGGCTGGGCGTTAGGATGCCAAAGGAGAGTGCTCTCTCCTCTCTTCTCTCTCTCTCTCCCAGTGCTCTCCGGCTTTCAGACCACACACACACACGCACGCACGCACGCACGCACGCACGCACGCACGCACGCACGCACGCACGCACGCACGCAACAGACAAATAGACAAACTCAAGCACACACAAATTTAAACAAGAGTGACTCAAAAGTGCTGACCTCAATAGGCAACAAACAGTGTGTGTGTGTCAGATTTGACAAGATTAGAGCATACTCTATAACCACATCGCCCAGCCCTCTTCACACCTACCCACAAGCTGACAATCAACCATAAAACATTCATCCGAAGGAACCTTCTCTGTGCCTGGTTGGCGTCATGTAAAAAATAAGTCCAATATGCAGCCTGTCATCCTGCCAGTGCCAGACCAGGATGTAGCCTGTGGATCTGAAATCCTGTAGCGGGGATCCATAAGACACTGCAACAGCACCCTCTGCTGGACGAAACACAAAATCACCAAAACAAATGATCCATCTAATAGGCATGTCTTGTTTCCTGCCACATCCTCATACTCACAGGCCGTAGACCAGGAGAGGACAACAGGGGCTTCAGGGTTTAATTTWGCTCCAGCCCAGATCTAACACACCTGATTAAATGTACCAACTAATCAGGGTCTTCAATTTAGCTGTGTTAGTGCTGGTCCCTCCCAGACTGGAGTTGTCCAGCCCTGCAGTGTTTTTCCATGCTCTTCCAGCAGCAGACTGGAAGCTGAGAAGGAGTCAGGAGTCAGGACTCCAGTCTGCAGCACATAGCTAGCAGCAACACATAGCTTAGTGCCACATTACCCCACTAATCTCTCCTTATCCCAGCATTCCTGCACACACATAATATTCCCCAAGTTCACCTGACACAGATAACTGTTGGATTACCACATGACGAAATCCTCAGGGATCACAGAGAAAGCAGGAAAACATGACAGTGAACATGTTCAACAACCCCCCCACACACAGCAGGGTGGGAGTCCTTTAGAACCTGGAGTCTGGAGATATATTGTGCTGCTGCAATTATTGCCCGTATAAATACCAGCTTTCTACTATCTGTGAAAACAACAATAGAACAGGCCCAGTGACCCACAACCTCTTTCCATGTCTGAGGGATCTTCAAGCACCACTGCATACAATATCTGGCTTGATTTGTCCCACCATGACTGACATCCTCACAACTGGCATGCTTCATCCTACACCAACCATCCAACCTAAAAGTCACAGAAATCGCACACACTGACACATGCTTGCATAAACACACACACACACACACACACACACACACACACACACACACACACACACACACACACACACACACACACACACACAACACACAGACACACAACACACACACCCACACACACCAACACACACACAACACACACCACACACACACACACACACACACACACACACACACACAACAACACACACAGACGAGTAAAGTCTCCACTCACTGAGGTGTAGGCGGTCTTCCAGGCTGTGGTTGTGATGGAGGTTCTGGTTCTCCTGCTCTCTGCTCTGCAGCCCCCGCCAGGTGTCTCTCTGCAGCGCTGCCCAGTCCATGGTGGGCAGAGACTCTTCCTCCACAATCTCTCCTCTCTGTATCCCCCCTCCGTCCTCCTATTCCCCCTCCTCCACCACCACCCCCTCCTCCAATGCCACCTCTGCCCGGCTGGAGCGCTGTAGCTGGGCTTGGTGGCCCCCGTGCCCTGGGTAGGGGCTGGTAGGGGAGTGGGCAGGATCAGGTTGCCATTCTGTTTCAGTTCCTCAGGCACGGCAGCAGCGAAGGTGGCTGTGTGTCCACTGTGAGGAGGAAGGGTGGAGGTTTCACATCCTGGAACTCCTCGGCCAGGCTGCGGCTGTTCACTGGCTTCCTGAAGCCTCCGCCAGGTGCCCCTATCCCCCACAACTCCACCCTCCTCCTGGCCACGGGCTGCTGGGAGCTGTAGTCGTCCCGTACTCGCTCTTCCACTCTCGATCACCTTCTTTCTTGTACTCCTGGTAGTCCTCATCCTCCTCATAGTCCTCATCCTCCAGGGTTGCAGATCCATGGAGGGAGAGGATTTGTAGTCCTCTTCTAAGTTGCCAGTTCCAAGATGGGAGGATTTGTAGTCATCTAGGGTTGCCAGTTCCAGGGAAGGGGAAGACTTGTAGTCTTCCAGGCATGCCAGGTCTAAGGAGGGAGAACAGGGTGTCACCTTGTTGGAGTTGGACTCGGAGCTGGAGCGACTGGAGGCGTCGCTCCCAAGTCCATGCCATCCTCCGGTAGTCCTGCAGTGGAGAGAGAAAGAGGGATGGAGAGAAAGGCGGGAGAAAGATGGGAGAGAGAAAGGCGGGAGAGAGAAGGAATGGAAAAATATATCAAAAATGAAGTAAGAAAGAATGAGAGTTGGAAAGAGAATTTATAATAGTGAGAGAAGATAGAGGTTGAAAGAGAGAGAGGGAGGGGGGAGAGGAAGAGAAAGACACACAAACAGAGAATTTAGGGAAGTGTGCACACAGAGATTACTGTTGTGGTTGAGACCAAACAACCACAAACTTCCTGGTAGAACTTCCTTCTCTACATTCATTTCCTTGGCACCGTTTCAATCCTCTCTGACGCACTCTCTCCTCTCAGACTCACTCTCTACTTCTTCTGTTTATTCATATCTGAGGTTTGCATCGTGACAGCTGAACCAGAGAGAGAGAGAGAGAGAGAGAGGAGAGAGAGAGAGAGAGAGAGAGAGAGAGGAGAGAGAGAGAGAGAGAAGGAGAGGAGAGAGAGAGAGAGAGAGAGTGATTTATCCTATCATCACATATTACACACATCTTCTCAAAGATGCGGCCACAATGTATTTTCCTTATCTGTGTCTTGGCAAAGTCATCCCAACAATATTGGTCAATGTGAGTATTACCAATCTCTTTCTCCAATCGTCCAGAGGTGAATGACACTGGCTGACATTGTGCCATGGCTCTATATATAGTATACATTGCAGTGGCTGTGAGTGACTTAAACAGATGAGTCCAGGGTGGCTGTCTGACCTTGACTGTCTGCAGTGTGAGGCACAGTGTGTGTTGCTGTTGTTGTCCAGTGCCAGAGCAATCACTGTCTGATTGATTACCAACTTAATGAAAATGCCCGCCTTGTTTATGGGCCTCCACAAATCTCAGCGTGACTGAACCTCTTTGAGTGTTTTCACCTCTTTTTTCATCGGCTGCATTAACATAGCGCCTGGCATCACTTTAAAAAGTTCATGAAAACAAGCAGCAGGAACTTATTCAGAGTCACAACCGGAAAAACACATTGTTGCGCATCCAACACACTAAGAGTTATTGATTGATGAGATTATTGTCCATCAAGAGGATTTTTTTTCTTGTGGCCAGTTAGTTTTGAAATACACCAAAGAATGGGACTCATAAAGTGTTGATTAAATGAGTGTATACATTTGAATATAATTTGCATACCCTGACATTAAAAACAATCAATGCAACCCCAACATAGACAAACACCTCACCAGTAACACTTTTTACCCCAACCACATTCGGTAAATATTTATCATAAAGGGATACGTAGCATGCCTAGCAGACACCCATAGATTTCCAATCATTGCGCTAACGCTAGCTAGCATTGACTCGCGAAACTACCGCTAACTTCCTTCATACTGGACACGAGGACATACAAATGGTATCCACAAGTTAATCTTAAATATCTGTTTATAAATATATAATAACAGTTAATATGCAGTTTAAATGCAGACCTGCATATGAAATTATACATGTAATCCGTTACACGTAAGGGATTACAAAAAAAGATACATGTAATCCGTTAAATAAACAGCAAAAATATTGTAATCAGATTACCGATACTTTTGAAAAACTAGATGATTACTTCGAGGATTACTTTAAATTCAGAAAGGATGTATGCAAAAATTTTTTTGGGGAATCTTCTCTGTTTTCTCAATGACATTCAAATCAGCTTTGAAAATAGGAGCAAATGTACATTTGTTCAATGTGAGCGAGTGTGACCATAAATCAGAGACCACTATTTACACACAAATGTGTTTGATGGATCGCGGGAAAAGAGATGAAATAGGCTTCTATAGGCTACAGTCCAAGCTATGTGTTCCAATGGTGCGACTGCTGTCGGCATCCAAAGATGATCCAACTTGAATAAACCCTTGGAGGTAAGGATGACAGCAGTATCTATGGCGATACGGATATCACTTATTAATTGATATCTACATAGCGATGATGTAAATCACACTGCTGCTCTCTCATTTAGCTATTTGCGCCTTACGAATTGTGGTTGTTGTGGATGGCTGTTCACAATCTAAATGTGTATTTGAACCCAATAATGGTTGAATTCAAGAAGTTTAACCTGCCTATCAAACATTGTTTTCGAAACCAGTGGACAACCACTGAAAAATGCGCTCTTGCAACAGCTACATAGTGCGGATCCCAGCCTATGGAATAAAAGTTTAGGCTTTAAAAAAAAAGGTGGAAATCTGTAGTTTTACATCCATTTTGGAATTTTTATTATTATACAGTATATATATATACAACTACACTACCCGTTCAAAAGTTTGGTGTCACTTAGACATTTCCTTGTTTTCCATGAACAACATACATGAAATGAGTTGCAAATGAATAGGAAATATAGTCAAGACGTTGACAAGGTTATAAATAATGATTTTAAATTGAAATAATAATTGTGTGCCTTCAAACTTTGCTTTCGTCAAAGAATCCTCAATTTGCAGCAATTAACAGCCTTGCAGACCTTTGGCATTCTAGTGTGTTCATTTGTTGAGGTAATCTGAAGGATTTCACCCCATGCTTCCAATTGGATTGGCTTGATGGGCACTTCTACGTAGCATATGGTCAAGCTGCTCCCACAACAGCTCAATAAGGTTGAGATCCGGTGACTGGTCTGGCCACTGCCATTATAGACAGAATACCAGTTGACTGCTTCTTCCCTAAATAGTTCTGGCATAGTTTGGAGCTGTGCTTTGGGTCATTGTCCTGTTGTAAGGAGGAAATTGGCTCCAATTAAGCGCCGTCCACTGGGTATGGCATGGCGTTGCAAAAATGGAGCGATAGCTTCCTTCTTCAAGATCCTTTTTACCCTGTACAAATCTCCCACTTTACCACCACCACAAGCACCCCTGAGACCATCACATTGCCTCCACCATGCTTGACAGATACGTCAAACACTCCTACCAGCATCTTTCTTTTTTTCTGGCTCTCACGAATGTTCTTCTTTGTGATCCGAACATCTCAAACTTAGATTTGTCTGTCCATAACACTTTTTCCAATCTTCCTTTGTCCAGTGTTCTGTGTTCTTTTTGCCCATCTTAATCTTTTATTTTTATTGGCCAGTCTGAGATATGGCTTTGTTTTTGGCAACTCTGCCTAGAAGGCCAGCATCCCGGAGTCGCCTCTTCACTGTTGACGTTGAGACTGGTGTTTTGCGGGTACTATTTAATTGAAGCTGCCAGTTGAGGACTCTGTGAGCGTCTGTTTCTCTAACTAGACACTCTAATGTACTTGTCCTTCTGCTCTTGTGCACCGGGGCCTCCCTCCTCTTTCTATTCTGGTTAGAGCCAGCTTGCGCTGTTCTGTAAGGGAGTAGTACACAAGTGTTGTACCCAGATATTCAGTTTCTTGGCAATTTCTCCATGAAATAGCCTTAATTTCCCAGACAAGAATAGACGTGACGAGTTTCAGAAGAAAGTCCTTTGTTTCTGGCCATTTTGAGCCTGTAATCGAACCCACAAATGATGATGCTCCAGGATATTCAACTAGCCTAAAGAAGGCCAGTTTTATTGCTTCTTTATTCAGGACAACAGTTTTCAACTGTGCTAACATCATTGGAAAAGGGTTTCTAATGAACAATTAGCCTTTTAAAATGATAAACTTGGATTAGCTACAAACATGCCATTGGACACAGGAGAGATGGTTGCTGATAATGGGGCCTCTGTACGCCTATGTAGATATTCCATTTAAAAAAATCTGCCGTTTCCACTTATACATAGTCATTTACAACATTAAAATGTCTACACTGGATTTCTGATCAATTTGATGTTATTTTTATGGACAACAAAATGTGCTTTTCTTTCAAAAACAAGGACATTTCTAAGTGATCCCAAACTTTTGAACGGTAGTGTTATGTATCCATTGATTCTTGAAGATATATTAATTTTATACTGCGCTCATGAGCTATAGTTCAACTGTTCACACTCGCATGAGAACCAAAATATAGCTCTGTTTTTCTCCAATGTTCGTAAAACATTGTAAATGTAAACAACAACCTGATATACCTCTACATTGTTAAAACAACTAATTGGTTATAATCATGGGAATGATCAGTCCTTGGCCCCATAGCTTCTGTCTATTAAATCTGAGAGGGGTTTACATTTTATCCAGGCCAATCCCTCAGCTTTTTTACCAAAATATTTGTTCTAACTTGCTCCTTAAACAGCTGCATATATATCAAGATATCAAAGTGTCACCAACAAAAGGTTAACAGTGAGGCTATAACGCAAATCGCAGATATTGATCATTCATTTCTCACATGTAAATAGCACTATTTTAGTTAACTGTTCAAAGCAGGCCATTCAAGGAGCACATTTATTTTTCAAACTTGATATCGAATGAGCCCAATCGTCCTCCATGACAACAAAATCATAAACCACAGGAGTAGGGCTGGCCAGTCCTTAGATTTTGGTGTTAAAGCTCAGGTCAACAAAACAATTTTGCTAATCTATATTTACCATATATCCTAAGTCCTATTCGTTGGATGATCGAGGGGCATAAATACATTGAATTGGAATG
>NC_036862.1:18239574-18296450 GCF_002910315.2 Salvelinus sp. IW2-2015 | reverse complement strand
TCCCAACACGGTCATACAATAGCTCCACACACACACACACAGACATGCCTGCATACACACACACAGACAAACGTCTCCACTCACTGAGGTGTAGGCCTGTCTCTTATACACATCTAGATGTGTATAAGAGACAGCATGCATACACACACACACACACACACACACACACACACACACACACACAGACGAGTAAAGTCTCCACTCACTGAGGTGTAGGCGGTCTTTCCCAGGCTGTGGTTGTGATTGAGGTTCTGGTTCTCCTGCTCTCTGCTCTGCAGCCCCGCCAGGTGTCTCTCCAGAGCTGCCCAGTCCATGGTGGGCAGAGACTCTTCCTCCACAATCTCCTCCTCTCTGTATCCCCCCMTCCGTCCTCCTATTCCCCCTCCTCCACCAMCACCCCCTCCTCCAAYGCCRCCTCTGMCCCGGCTGGAGCGCCTGTRGCTGGGCTTGGTGGCCCCCGTGCCCCTGGGTAGGGGCCTGGTAGGGGAGTGGGGCAGGATCAGGTTGCCATTCTGTTTCAGTTCCTCAGGCACGGCAGCAGCGAAGGTGGCTGTGTGTCCACTGTGAGGAGGAAGGGGTGGAGGTTTCACATCCTGGAACTCCTCGGCCAGGCTGCGGCTGTTCACTGGCTTCCTGAAGCCTCCGCCAGGTGCCCCTATCCCCCCCACAACTCCACCCTCCTCCTGGCCACGGGGCTGCTGGGAGCTGTAGTCGTCCCCGTACTCGCTCTTCCACTCCTCGATCACCTTCTTCTTGTACTCCTGGTAGTCCTCATCCTCCTCATAGTCCTCATCCTCCAGGGTTGCCAGATCCATGGAGGGAGAGGATTTGTAGTCCTCTTCTAAGGTTGCCAGTTCCAAAGATGGGGAGGATTTGTAGTCATCTAGGGTTGCCAGTTCCAGGGAAGGGGAAGACTTGTAGTCTTCCAGGCATGCCAGGTCTAAGGAGGGAGAACAGGGTGTCACCTTGTTGGAGTTGGACTCGGAGCTGGAGCGACTGGAGGCGTCGCTCCCCAAGTCCATGCCATCCTCCCGGTAGTCCTGCAGTGGAGAGAGAAAGAGGGATGGAGAGAAAGGCGGGAGAAAGAGGATGGAGAGAAAGGCGGGAGAGAGAAGGAATGGAGAAAAATATATCAAAATAGAAGTAAGAAAGAATGAGGAGTTGGAAAGAGAATTATAATGTGAGAGAAAGATAGAGGTTGAAAGAGAGAGAGGGAGGAGAGGAGAGGAAAGACACACAAACAGAGAATTTAGGGAAGTGTGCACACAGAGATTACTGTTGTGGTTTGAGACCAACAACCACAAAACACTTCCTGGTAGAACTTCCTTCCTCTACATTCATTTCCTTGGCACCGTTTCAATCCCTCTCTGACGCACTCTCTCCTCTCAGACTCACTCTCTACTTCTTCTGTTTATTCATATCTGAGGTTTGCATCGTGACAGCTGAACCAGAGGAGAGAGAGAGAGAGAGAGAGAGAGAGAGAGAGAGAGAGAGAGAAGGAGAGAGAGAGAGAGAGAGAGAGAGAGAGAGAGAGAGAGAAGAGGGAGAGTGATTTATCCTATCATCACATATTACACACATCTTCTCAAAGATGCGGCCACAATGTATTTCCTTATCTGTGTCTTTGGCAAAGTCATCCCAACAATATTGGTCAATGTGAGTATTACCAATCTCTTTCTCCAATCGTCCAGAGGTGAATGACACTGGCTGACATTGTGCCATGGCTCTATATATAGTATACATTGCAGTGGCTGTGAGTGACTTAAACAGATGAGTCCAGGGTGGCTGTCTGACCTTGACTGTCTGCAGTGTGAGGCACAGTGTGTGTTGCTGTTGTTGTCCAGTGCCAGAGCAATCACTGTCTGATTGATTACCAACTTAATGAAAATGCCCGCCTTGTTTATGGGCCTCCACAAATCTCAGCGTGACCTGAACCTCTTTGAGTGTTTTCACCTCTTTTTTCATCGGCTGCATTAACATAGCGCCTGGCATCACTTTAAAAAGTTCATGAAAAACAAGCAGCAGGAACTTATTCAGAGTCACAACCGGAAAAACACATTGTTGCGCATCCAACACACTAAGAGTTATTGATTGATGATGATTATTGTCCATCAAGAGGATTTTTTTTCTTGTGGCCAGTTAGTTTTGAAATACACCAAAGAATGGGACTCATAAAGTGTTGATTAAATGAGTGTCATACATTTGAATATAATTTGCATACCCTGACATTAAAAACAATCAATGCAACCACCAACATAGACAAACACCTCACCAGTAACACTTTTTACCCCAACCACATTCGGTAAATATTTATCATAAAGGGATACGTAGCATGCCTAGCAGACACCCATAGATTTCCAATCATTGCGCTAACGCTAGCTAGCATTGACTCGCGAAACTACCGCTAACTTCCTTCATACTGGACACGAGGACATACAAATGGTATCCACAAGTTAATCTTAAATATCTGTTTATAAATATATAATAACAGTTAATATGCAGTTTAAATGCAGACCTGCATATGAAATTATACATGTAATCCGTTACACGTAAGGGATTACAAAAAAACGATACATGTAATCCGTTAAATAAACAGCAAAAATATTGTAATCAGATTACCGATACTTTTGAAAAACTAGATGATTACTTCGAGGATTACTTTAAATTCAGAAAGGATGTATGCAAAAATTTTTTTGGGGAATCTTCTCTGTTTTCTCAATGACATTCAAATCAGCTTTGAAAATAGGAGCAAATGTACATTTGTTCAATGTGAGCGAGTGTGACCATAAATCAGAGACCACTATTATGACACACCAAATGTGTTTGATGGATCGCGGGAAAAGAGATGAAATAGGCTTCTATAGGCTACAGTCCAAGCTATGTGTTCCAATGGTGCGACTGCTGTCGGCATCCAAAGATGATCCAACTTGAATAAACCCTTGGAGGTAAGGATGACAGCAGTATCTATGGCGATACGGATATCACTTATTATTGATATCTACATAGCGCATTGATGTAAATCACACTGCTGCTCTCTCATTTAGCTATTTGCGCCTTACGAATTGTGGTTGTTGTGGATGGCTGTTCACAAATCTAAATGTGTATTTGAACCCAATAATGGTTGAATTCAAGAAGTTTAAACTGCCTATCAAACATTGTTTTCGAAACCAGTGGACAACCACTGAAAAATGCGCTCTTGCAACAGCTACATAGTGCGGATCCCAGCCTATGGAATAAAAGTTAGGCTTTAAAAAAAAAGGTGGAATCTGTAGTTGTTACATCCATTTTTGGATTTTTATATATATACAGTATATATATATATACACATACACTACCGTTCAAAAGTTTGGTGTCACTTAGACATTTCCTTGTTTTCCATGAAAACATACATGAAATGAGTTGCAAATGAATAGGAAATATAGTCAAGACGTTGACAAGGTTATAAATAATGATTTTAAATTGAAATAATAATTGTGTGCTTCAAACTTTGCTTTCGTCAAAGAATCCTCAATTTGCAGCAATTACAGCCTTGCAGACCTTTGGCATTCTAGTTGTTCATTTGTTGAGGTAATCTGAAGAGATTTCACCCCATGCTTCCAATTGGATTGGCTTGATGGGCACTTCTTACGTAGCATATGGTCAAGCTGCTCCCACAACAGCTCAATAAGGTTGAGATCCGGTGACTGTGCTGGCCACTGCATTATAGACAGAATACCAGTTGACTGCTTCTTCCCTAAATAGTTCTGGCATAGTTTGGAGCTGTGCTTTGGGTCATTGTCCTGTTGTAGGAGGAAATTGGCTCCAATTAAGCGCCGTCCACTGGGTATGGCATGGCGTTGCAAAATGGAGCGATAGCCTTCCTTCTTCAAGATCCTTTTTACCCTGTACAAATCTCCCACTTTACCACCACCAAAGCACCCCTAGACCATCACATTGCCTCCACCATGCTTGACAGATGACGTCAAACACTCCTCCAGCATCTTTCATTTTTTCTGCGTCTCACGAATGTTCTTCTTTGTGATCCGAACATCTCAAACTTAGATTTGTCTGTCCATAACACTTTTTTCCAATCTTCCTTTGTCCAGTGTCTGTGTTCTTTTGCCCATCTTAATCTTTTATTTTTATTGGCCAGTCTGAGATATGGCTTTGTTTTTGCAACTCTGCCTAGAAGGCCAGCATCCCGGAGTCGCCTCTTCACTGTTGACGTTGAGACTGGTGTTTTGCGGGTACTATTTAATGAAGCTGCCAGTTGAGGACTTGTGAGGCGTCTGTTTCTCTAACTAGACACTCTAATGTACTTGTCCTCTTGCTCTTGTGCACCGGGGCCTCCCACTCCTCTTTCTATTCTGGTTAGAGCCAGCTTGCGCTGTTCTGTGAAGGGAGTAGTACACAGTGTTGTACCAGATATTCAGTTTCTTGGCAATTTCTCCCATGAAATAGCCTTAATTTCCCAGAACAAGAATAGACTGACGAGTTTCAGAAGAAAGTCCTTTGTTTCTGGCCATTTTGAGCCTGTAATCGAACCCACAAATGATGATGCTCCAGATATTCAACTAGCCTAAAGAAGGCCAGTTTTATTGCTTCTTTAATCAGGACAACAGTTTTCAACTGTGCTAACATCATTGGAAAAGGGTTTTCTAATGAACAATTAGCCTTTTAAAATGATAAACTTGGATTAGCTAACACAACATGCCATTGGAACACAGGAGAGATGGTTGCTGATAATGGGCCTCTGTACGCCTATGTAGATATTCCATTTAAAAAATCTGCCGTTTCCACTTACAATAGTCATTTACAACATTAACAATGTCTACACTGGATTTCTGATCAATTTGATGTTATTTTAATGGACAACAAAATGTGCTTTTCTTTCAAAAACAAGGACATTTCTAAGTGATCCCAAACTTTTGAACGGTAGTGTATATATCCATTGATTCTTGAAGAATATAATTTATACATGCCTCATGAGCTTAGTTCAACTGTCACACTCCATGAGAACCAAAATATAAGCTTGTTTTTCTCCAATGTTCGTAAACATTGTAAATGTAAACAAACACTGTATAGCCTCATAACATTGTTAAAACAATAATTGTTATATCATGGATGATCAGTCCTTGCACCCATAGCTTTGTCTATTAATCTGAGAGGGGTTACATTTATCCAGGCCCATCCCTCAGCTTTTTACCAAAATATTTGTTAATTTGCTCCTTAAACAGCTGCATATTATCAAGATATCAAAGTGTCACCAACAAAAAGGTTAACAGTGAGGCCTATAGCAAATGCAGCATATGTCATTCATTTCTCACATGTAAATAGCACTTTTTAGTACTGTTCAAAGCAGGCCATTCCAAGAGCAGCATTTATTTTTCAACTTGAATCAATGAGCCCAATCAGTCCTCCATGACAACAAAATCATAAACCACAGAGTAGGGCTGGCCAGTCCTTAGATTTGGGGTTAAGCTCAGGTAAAACAATTTTGCTAATCTATATTTCCATATTACCAAGTCCTATTCTTGATGATCGAGGGGCATAACATTAATTGGAATGACTTGAATCCTGATTGACTTTGGTTTTTAATGTAAAGATATAATTTAATTGTATTATTATATGTAGTAGAAAGCGATGGGTTAGAAGAAGCCTACATAACCAACCCATAAAGTAAAATGTAACATCCATATATGGCCAGCTATGTAAACTTTAACATTGATTTACCCTGCAACACGTTATTCAATTGGTAACATACATTATTGTCTTATTCTAATGCCTCTCAAGGGGAAAGTAATCTAAAAGTAACGGAAAGCAATTATTTAATTTCTTCTCACAGACCCAGACAAACCAGTATAATCTGGAGGGGGTCAGGCTGGCAACAGTCGAGCTGTTGGCAACAGTGGCTCACTGTAACTCGCACTCTCGCAAGATGGCAATGTTTCGTTACATTGATGTTATATTATACATATGGACTATTTTAATAAGGACAACATCTGAAAAGGGGGTTGACACACCGATTCATAGCTTGCACGTAGTGTCAATGTCGTAGTAGGCTAGTTGACGTCTAGGCGGGGGGCATAAACGCGCGTGCGTCCTGCACCTCCCCTCATATCTCCGAGTCCAGTCACGTTTATGATTAAGATTCGGGATCAGAA
The DNA here is from genome assembly GCF_002910315.2 of Salvelinus sp. IW2-2015. Classification (NCBI taxonomy): domain Eukaryota; kingdom Metazoa; phylum Chordata; class Actinopteri; order Salmoniformes; family Salmonidae; genus Salvelinus; species Salvelinus sp. IW2-2015. Next base: position 18,290,307 of record NC_036862.1, on the reverse strand, counting down.
TGTTGTGTAGCCTACATGTGACATATCGCCTACATGAAGTCACGAATCCTTGCGCAGACTTTCAAAGAGTGTAATCGGTCAATTTGCTACAATGTAGCAAACCTTACCAAAATGCTCATCAAAAACACCGGCTCTATCAGTGATCCATCCGGCCGCTGTTATTCGAAATTTCTCCTGCCATTCCACGATTATTCAAGGACGATTTTATATTAGCCTACTCTGCACATTATAAATAAGAAGATGGATAAGGGATCATGGCGTCCTTACTTGAATCTCCAGCCATTGAAGTAGGCTACCACCGTAGGCTATAGTGGGGAAACGGTGGGAATCCGTTTTAAATCTCAACCTGCGAGTCCTTAAAAGGGCAACGGCTCCATTGGTGGAAAAGAGCGTAGCGTAGCCTCTATAACTATTCTAAAAGAAAATGAAACGGCTCTAGGCCTATCAAACACGTCGGAATTAAAGTGACGCTTCCAGTTCCTGTATTATCATATTAAAACAAATTTGGGCTTCGGTTCATTTGAGTCCGTGTAAAATGTGTAGCCTTATTATTTAAAGTGATTAAGAAGGCGAGAAATCCCGTCAGACAGCTGGGCGGGGGAGCCGTGTGGCCCGCTTTGGTTGATCCTCTCTGCGATTAACTTCGCAGCCTACACACTGGGTGGATTTGGCCACACAATACATGCAAATTGACAGCTGCGAGGAACCCCACCCCGCCAGCGATGCGAGAGTTTTGGGTTTAAATATTGTATTGGAGAGGACACTGGCCACAATAATAAACCCCTGTAATTTTTATGTAATTGTGAATAATCTACAACAACAGTTTTGCACTTGCTTAGTAGGCTAAATGGGCATTACATTTAACGCCCATGCCTCTTCTCCCAAAATCAGTGTCATTTAGTCTACCCAAAACACTGCTCTGTGCAATAGCCTGTGTTCAGCTAATGCCAATTAATACAAACCTTTAATGCAGGTAAATATCAACTTCATAAACAGGTAGAGCGCACATAGCCATATGCTGAGTCATTCATCCTCAAATGATGTAATGTTCCTAAAAAAAAGTCACGGGAGAAACCTCACTTCCCCCGGCAACAGCGGTGACAGAACCGCCCAATTTCACAACGCAGATGACAACCAAAATAACGACAGCACACTGACGACATGGTTCCTATCAATAGACCACACTGCACTACATATCAATAACAAAGGTGTATCCCTCCATGGTTAGGCTGCTATAGGCTATTGAATAAAACAGCCTATATCCTAAAATAAACCAGCCCAGGCACACACTGTACTAACGATAGCCTACTAACCCTCAAACGCCCTATAGTAAAATGTCTAAATGACAGAAAACAGCCTATTCTAAATACATCTATTTTGACCGATGACCTATAGAAGACATGAAAGAAGGTAACGCAAATAGCCCAGCCTATGGTTTACTTAGCCATAACAACAAACGCATCACCAATACTTACTGTCATTTTCTCTGTAAAATGTCTTTTCTCAAGACATCTTAAAGTCAATACCAGACAACAATTGTATCTTTATTTGTCAGTATAACTCGGTAGTTGGTGAGGATATTATCCGCTACCCGGAGATATTACAGAAAGCCGGTAAATTGTTCAGAACGTATGCCAGTCCAGTCATTGCTATGTGTGTATCCGCCGCGGAACTCGAGCACTCCCAATGCTGGGTAAAAAACACGCGTTAAAAAATCTAAAATAGATGCGTTAAAAAAATCCCCGATTTTGCGAGCGCCCTGGTCGCGGCTCCTCTCTTCTCTCCCGGTACAGATGTCAAACGTCGCTTCTACCGTTCAGTGCATGCACACAGGCTCACACAATGATTGGCGAGAGAATGTGAATGTGTATCTCCTTCTGCGCGTTTTTATCGTCCGCACAAGTCAGCCTCACACATACTGTATCTCTGCTTTCCAGTGCACTCAACTAAACGCTCACACACATGCAAAGAAGCTCCCTGCCACAGCGGCGTCTCAACTTCTCAGCGCTCTATCGCAGCAGGCTGCTCTGAGGACAAACTGATGACAGAACAGTAGCCCTGCCTTCTGCACTCACTGACCTTGCGAATTGTATATTGAGGTAAAATGATAGAGAGAGAGAAAGAGAGAAAGTGAGAGAGATAAAAAAAAAGAGCCCAACACTATATCTAGTTGAATAATTCAAGATGCTCTGGTGTTCTGGGTAGGTTTGTAACAGTTTCTGTCACACTGTGACTACATAAGCTATAAGCACCCTTGGACATCTCAACAAATCTGCTGTCATGTCCTTTGTAGTTGAGGTCACTTGACTTTTCACAAGTGATTGAAGGCTTGTTAGTGCTATGTTGATGATCAAAAATATAAATCAAGTCTTCTGGGCAGAGCGTGTTTTGGCCCAGAGGGTTGTGGTCTGTTTTGTTACCAAGCTCTGGTTAGTCTCAGTCTTTTGCCAGACTGCCATGCAGTAGGGTGGCACTGGGCAGCACTGTCCACAGAATTCACTGGCTGTGTCTCAAATCACACCTTATTCCATATAGTGCACTACTTTTGGCTAGAGACCTCTGACATCTCATTCTCCATCTCACTTTTGGCCAAGGCCTATTCTCCATATAGTGCACTACTATCCAAAAGTAGTGCAGAATACCCACTGGACAAAAACTGGTTGAATCAAAAAAAAATCCAAGTAATTTCAACCCCCCAAATCTATGTGATTATGTCGAATCAACGTGGAAAACTAATTGGATTTGCAAAAAGTTCTCAACATAAGGGCATCTCGTCTTTTTTCACCGAACGTTTAACCTAGATCCAATGACATTGTGAAATGTTTTGTTGAGTTCACGTTGAGTTCACTTTAGTTGACAACTCAGTATACTTTATTAAATATATATTTTTATTCAAGTTTTACCAAATGTACATCAATGTAAATACCAAGATTTTACCATATCCCTCCCTCCCTCCCTCCACACATCTACCCCCCAACCCCTCCAGTCCCTTCCCTACCTCTTCGCCCTACCTCAGTTCCCCCACCTCGATTCCCTCCCTCCCTCCCAACCACTCACCCCAACCCCCTCCCAACCACCCACCCCAATCACCCCATATACCCAACCAACCCCACAACCTCCCTCAGTTCGGTCGTAGAAAACAACAATTCTACARAGATATCACAACAAATGAACAAACAAACAAGAACACAGGAAAAAAATAAAAATTGTCTCACATACAAGCAACTCAATACAGATTCAAGATAGAAMAAGTGGCGCAACAAAACAGAAATAAATACGTAAATAAATTATCAGTAAACCTTAGACAAAGCTGCTTGGACTGGATAGCATTATATTGATGACTATACCTATTTTGTAATGACTACTGGTAATACCTACTGGGAAAAATTAAAGCATCTCATCAGAGGGGAGCCTCTGCAAGCCATTAAAGTATGATATAAATGGTTGCCATTTTCTAACAAATGTATCATTGGAACCCCTAAGAGAATACTTCATTTTCTCAAGCTTTAGGAAGAACATAAAATCGTTGAGCCATTGAGAAGTAGAGGGGGGCTGAGCAGACTTCCACTGGAGAAGAATTCTATGTCGAGYTAATAAGGATGTAAAAGCAACAATATCGTAATGTTTCGGGTCCAAGGAGAACAAGTCTTCTGGAATACCCAAAACAGCTATCAAGGGACAAGGCTGCAGGTTCATTTCAAGCACCTCAGATAAACATTTTAAAATAGAATCGCAGTAATTTTGTAGGTCAGAGCATTGAATGAACATGTGACTAAGGTCACAGGGTGAGACATGACATCTATCCCATTTATCATTTATATTTGGATATATTTCAGACAATCTGGATTTGGAAAAATACACTCTGTGTAAAACCTTAAAGTGCATGAGACCAAGACGAGCACACGATGTAGTTAAGCCTACTCTATCAATCACCTCATCCCACCACTCCTTCATGAATTCAACACCCATTTCCCATCCCAAGCAGATTTAGTTTTGTTGGTGGAGTGTTTGTCCAATGACACAATACACAGATAGATCTGAGAAATGACTGCTTTCTGCCGAGGTAAGAGTCAATATGCCATCCCAGGKTTGGCAAGGGGGTGGAGCAGGGAAGACAGAAAATGCCTAATTTGAAGGTAACAGGAAAAGTGAGATGGAGGCAAAGAGCAGTTAGAGGCCAGGTTGGGAAAACTAGATATTATTTTTTTTTTTACATATAAGTCTTGGAAGGATTATCACATTTCCTTGTCCAGTGAGAGGAACCATTATCTATTAAGGAAGTGGGGGATACGTGATTCTTATCAATAGGACCCATAGTAGATGCAGWGGAGAATTTAAAATGCTGTTGAAACCGGTACCAAATCTTAAGTGTGGAAAGCACTACAGGATTGCCAGTTTAGCGAGGGGGGTGCTGGGAGAGAAGAGCAGAGCAAAGCAGGAAGAGAAGCAGAAATACAAGAATGTGCCTCTAGGTGGCACCATGGGGTATCTGGAACATGTAACCAGAATGGCAATTTCTGAAAGTTGGCTGCCCAGTAATAGTATAAAAAGTTGGCTAGTACAAGCCTCTCTGAAGTAAAGATCTGCTGACTAGATAAATGTGGTAACAGCCTGATTGATTGACTTGGGATAGATTGAAATGGAAAAAAGATTTTGGGTAAACTGTTCATTTTCAGTGAAGAGGCTACTCCGGGATGCTGGCCTTCTAGGCAGAGTTGCAAAGATAAAGCCATATCTCAGACTGGCCAATAAAAATCAAATATTAAGATGGGCAAAAGAACACAGACACTGGACACAGGAACTCTGCCTAGAAGGCCAGCATCCCGGAGTCGCCTCTTCACTGTTGACGTTGAGACTGGGTGTTTTGCGGGTACTATTTAATGAAGCTACCAGTTGAGGACTTGTGAGGCATCTGTTTCTCAAACTAGACACTAATATACTTGTCCTCTTGCTCAGTTGTGCACCGGGGCTGCCCACTCCTCTTTCTATTCTGGTTAGAGCCAGTTTGCGCTGTTCTGTGAAGGGAGTAGTACACAGCGCTGTACAACATCTTCAGTTTCTTGGCAATTTCTCAATGGAATAGCCTTCATTTCTCAGATCAAGAATAGACTGACGAGTTTCAGAAGAAAGTCCTTTGTTTCTGGCCATTTTGAGCCTGTAATCGAACCCACAAATGATGATTCTCCAGATACTCAACTAGTCTAAAGGCCAGTTTTATTGCTTCTTTAATCAGGACAACAGTTTTCAGCTGTGCTAACATAATTGCAAAAGGGTTTTCTAATGATCAATTAGCCTTTTAAAATGATACACTTGGATTAGCTAACACAATATGCCATTGGAACACAGGAGTGATGGTTGCTTATAATGGGCCTATGTAGATATTCCATAAAAAAATCTGCCATTTCCAGCTACAATAGTCATTTACAACAATAACAATGTCAACACTGTATTTATAATCAATTTTATGTTATTTTATTGGACCAAAAATTTGCTTTTCTTTCAAAAACAAGGACATTCCTAGTTAAATAAAGGTTAAATAAAAAATAAAAAACATTTCTAAGTGACCCCAAACTTTTGAATGGTAGGGTAAGTTCACTCCAAGGTATTTGAAACCAGAGCGACTAAGCTGAGAAGCCAAGTCTGTCTGCTGGAGCTGTAGCGCTGCTGGATTGATTGGGAAGCACTAACTTTTCTGGAGATTCAGCTTGTAACCAGAAAAGGAGCCAAAGTTCTCCAGAATAGAAAAGATAGAAGGTGAACAGGTTACAGGATGCCCGTAAAGCTACTGAAAGGGGCTCAATGGCACCAGCAAATAATAAAGGGGACAATGGGCAGCCTTGGCGTGTCCCAAGTTCCAGGGCAAAATAATCAGAACAGGTGTCATTGGTACAGACACTGGCCTGGGGAGATGTATACAAGAGACGGATCCATGAGCTAAGTTTGGCCTCAAATCCATTTTTTTAAGAATAGCAAATAGGTATTCCCATTAATTCTGTTGAATTCCTTTTCTGCATCTCGGGAGATTACCATCTCAGGAGAGTTGGATAATTGTTTAGAATAAATCATGTTGAACAGCATCCGAATATTAAAAAATGAATATATGTCCTGTATAAATGCGGTTTGTTCCTGTGATATGAGTTCTGTTAAGACTACTTCCAGACGCCTCGCTATACCCTTCACCAGCACATTTACATCCACAATAAGGCTTAGGGGCCTAAATGAAGAACAGGAAGTGGGGTATTTCCCCTTCTTAAGGAGAAGCGCTATTGAAATCTGTGTTAGGGTAGGTGGCAACGAGCCATGTTCAAGTGATTCATTATACATAGATAAAAGTAAAGGGGCTAACTTGGAATAGAATTTCTTAAAGAACTCAGTTGGAAACCCATCAGGCCCTGGAGCCTTGCTGCTCTGCATTGACTTGATAGACTGAATAACTTCTTCAAGGCTGATAGGGGAATCAAGGTCATCTGCAGTTTCAACTGTGGGAGTCTCCAGTTCACCCAAAAATGTAGTCATATTGGCAGTATCTGATGGAAATTCAGACTTATACAGGGAGGAATAGAAAGATTTGAAGGTGTCATTGGTCCCCGTAGGGTCAGAAATTAAGCTATGAAAGGAATCTTTAATTTGGGGAATCAGACGGGTAGAAGCACTGCATTTAAATTGGTGTGCGAGCAGACAACTTGCCCTGTCGCCATGTTCATAGTAGGTACCACATGAATGCAATAGTAACCTTTCTGCATCTGTAGTGGACAAGAGATTGAATTCATTTTGTAAATTCAAGCGTTGCTTATATATCTCTGGAGATGGCGTCAGGGCATATTGATGATCTAAGTCAAGGATGGCTTTAGAGAGTTCTTCTAGTTCAGCTTACCGAGTTTTGTTTAAATGAGAAGAATAAGAAATCATTTCTCCTCCAAGATAGGCCTTAAGTGATTCCCATAAGAGGGAATGAGAGGTTGAGCTTGTTTGATTTGAAAAAAGAAAATGATCAACATAAGTGGAGATWACGTTATAGACATCAGACAGGAGAAGATCATTGAATCTCCAACAGAGAGGAGTACAAGTTTGTCCTGATAGGACTATGTCGAGCGCTAAAGGTCCATGGTCAGAAATTACAATGGGTGAATATTCAGAAGAGGTGACATTTGGAAGTAACTTTAGATCAATAAAGAAATAGTCAATACGAGATAAAGAATGGTGTACATGTGAAATGAAAGAATATTCTATTTCCTGGGATTCTGAAATCTCCAGGGATCTRTACACCCATTCTGAACCATACCATCTGAGAAGGACTTTGACATAGCAGAAGGAGACATAGTTCTGGGGTTGGAGCGGTCTAAAGCCGGGCTAATAACACAATTCAGATCCCCGCAAATATCAAAAGATGGGTGTTCAGAGAAGGAATTTTCCCCAGCAACCCATTGGCAAATTCATCAAAATTGGGAGCATATACATTGATCAATACTACAGGTGTGTGCTAAATGGTGCCAGTTATGATTAAATATCTCCCATTACTGTCTGAAATATCATTAGTAGTAGAGAAATGTATTATTTTACTAACCAAAATTGCAACACCTCTGGCTTTGGAGTTAAAGTTTGAATGGAAAACCTGACGGAACCTGGAGTTTTGTAGCCTTGAGTGATCTTTAATGCGTAAATGGTAAAAATACCACATCTGCTTTTAGCTTTTTCAAATGGGAGAAGACCSGAGAACTTATTATTCATTGTTTTAGTATTCCAAGATAAAAACTAGGCCTACCTATTCCAATATTACTATTATTAGCATTGTTTGCCATCTAAAATTTTGAAAGGAAAAAGGTATGAAAACAGACCAAGCATTTGCAAAGATAAAAGAGAAAACGGATGAAAAAAGCAAGAAAATAAAATATAAAATAGTACCAAAAAAGGTAATTGTAGGCTAGGCTATGCATGCTACCTGGCAAAAGAGTATGTCATAGATCCAAGATACGGCTCAGAAGTGACTGTCGGAACAACACTGGGCGTCCTCGTGTGAGTAAAACTGTAGCTTCCCCCAGCATGTTCAACGTGAAGACGAGCAGGGAAGCGGAGTGAGAATTTCACTTTCTTCTCATGAAAGTTGTGTTTCACATCAAGGAATTTAGCTCTATTCTTGGTGACATTCGARCTGAGGTCAGGAAAGATTAACACCTTGCGTCCGCAGAAGTGTAGCTGGTCTCTGCCCTGCCTCTGGAGGATGTGCTCCTTGTCACTGTAGTTGTGAAAACGGATGATAAATACTCTAGACTTGGAGTTGTCATCTCCGCCCGCTGGGGAGGGACCAATGCAGTGGGCTCTGTCCAGCTTCGGGGGTGATGGAACGATGGCCGGACACAGCACCTCCGCAAACAAGTCTGACATGAACTTAACTGAGTCCCCTCCCTCAAATCCTCTGGTATGCCAACAACCCAAAGATTGCAACGGCGAGAACGGGATTCCAGGTCRTCGGTCTTGTCAATCAGCTTCTGGATTTCAGAGCTCAGACGGGCAACCGTTTTCTCAAGGGCTACTATGCGGTTACTGTAGTCACACAGGTCAYGTTCAAAGCCTTCAAGTCGGCGGCCTTGTTCATCTGCAGCGGCTCGGACACCATCCATGACGGCGGAGAAGGGGGCCAGAGCAGCATCGATGGCCGTTTTGAGCTGAGGGGCAATGGTAGCTGTAAATTCTGAGACCAGAACCGAACAGAGATTTTGAAGATCTTTCTGAAGATCTGTGGGGAGTGTGACCGCATGAAACTCCCTAACAGTTGTACTAGAGTCGGCGCCATTACCATTCACATTTGCCATTACGGTTGACATGTTAGTTACAGGTCTTCTGCTCCTCAGATCGTGTGACATTTGAAACAAAAAGGTAACTTACGAACTCATCAATCAAATCTGATATTTAAGAAAGTGAAATGCAAAGTACAAATTGGCTAAATTAACTAATGCGTAGGAGCTCGTCTGCAAGCTACTTCTCCGTTCACATGCTAAACCGGAAGCTCAGTAGTTTTACTGGCGTCTGTGCCCAGTGGGTAGGATATAATCTGAGATTTACCACTGTTGAATTCACCCCATGCACATATGGACAGCTGCACTCACAGGGTTGAGACAGGGTTAACACAAACATGTTATTCCTCTGACATGTTTTCTGATTCGAACAGCTGGTAGTGTAACATTTTTAGATGAGTATCAAGCTAACACTTACAGCATTGCAACCACCTAGAGCACATGTAGGCCGCCACATGTCCGCTGTAAGCTGCACGGCCTAAATTTGATCCTTTTAACATACTTTATTGAAGGAGGATGGGAGAGGAGCGGTCTACAGATATATAAATATATAATAGCAGCACAAAGGATTACGTCCTGGTAATGAAAGAGCACTACTTCAAAGACCCCTCACTGAGACACTCTCCTCGCTACAGAGGGGACACCACCATCAGGGATCTCCCCAAAGAGAGAAGTAGCGGGGCCCTATCGCTATCTCCCCCTCACACCCCCCATTCCCATATTTCTCGCTTCCCCCATTTCTCATCAGACAAATCCCCCAAACGCCAATTGGTCACAGAGGCAGAGTGAGCTACCAGATAGTTAAATGCCTTTAGGGAAGCTGGGACACTTTTGGGGTCCTCATTAAGGGAGGAACGTGACGTGGGTGAGTTAACACTCTCACCAGGCAATTAGCTTGTCAACAGAATGCTAAGGTAGTGTGTTTTAGTCTCCTACGTACCTCTACCCCCCCCCCCCCATCTACACCCACACACCCTCCACTGTGGTACCCAACATTTTTGAAGTTCCTTTATTACCTCCCTTCAAGTAAAGGCCACAGCAATACTTTGATCCAAAATTCCTCTCCACCCTTTACAAATTGGACCAGAAAACATCTGTGAAGTGTCAGAGAAGATCTCAAATGACATGACAGAGATGTCCATGTCATTTCACTCAGAAGGCTTTTGATCGATGTCTTCAACCAACCTACAAAAGAAGACCGTACCTCAGATTACTTTTACTGTAATTTTTGATTTAGGACAGGTGGTCAATGGAAGTTCACCAGTCAACATCATACAGTACAGTTCACCCCAGGCACCTTCAATCAATAAACCCTGTTGTGTTTCTCTCACTGTGCCCTGCAGTGCCAATGAACAGTGAGGTGGCTATGAAATTGCCAGCCAACAAGCCTCACTCGTCATGCGGGCGCTCGGTGGGGAACAAAACTAATCCCAGATCTACCTGGAACTGCCTATCTGCCAATCACCCAGAGCTGGGCTGCATGGTGAAATTATATATCTGACAGATATCACTGAGGTCCTATTACTGACAGAGATATAAGGGATAGAAAAAACCCTTTCAGATAATACTGGAAAAACAGGGAACATATCCCTCTGCTTATATCCATCTCACAGGCTCTTAAAAAACGGGCCGCAGGAGGAATAAAAAGAACACACTTGAAATAAGACTTGAGTTGAACCACACAACAGAAAATGAACCGTGAAAAACAGGACTGGACATGGCTGTGGTACAACCCACAAGCCTTGAGTGGGGAAATTACCTGTTAGGTTAGGAGACACCAAATCCCACATGGGGACTCTAACAACCCTTTCCCCTCAGGTCACCATCTCCTCCCATGTCTTGTCAGGTGGATGGGTAAAAAGATCCAGACCTGAGACTGCTACCAGATACCAACTTCCTGTACCCCAAGATACCAAATACCAAAACCCTGTGGGAGCATTGGGAGAGGGAGATAGGCTGTCATTGATGAATAGGGATGTCAGATGTCCACAACGGAGATCTGACCTTTGACTGGCTGAATGACTCACTGGTACTGAATATCAACAGGGTATGTAAATGGGAAAGACAGGTATTCAGCCTAACAATGTAGTATGACAATTGCCTATGTGTCAAAACCATGTGAGTTTAGAGAAAGCGGTTAGGATGTGTGTGTGTTTCACCTTGTTTCATGCAGAATGGGTTAACTGAGGAAAGCTGCTTACATTTAGGTTGATGATTAACACCTGATTCTATCATTGTACCCTTTGATATGATGAACAACGTTAGCCGTTAACGAAGTGTGAAATGAGTTGCTAGAAAAACATCAAGTCGCATGTTTTTTCCCTGAACAGTGTAGAAAGCCATTCATTAGATTCATTTTGATGACAAGCACATCAGACTCCCAACTGGAGCCTATCTGTGGAGTGTTATTTCCTGGGTGAAATATAATTGGAATGCTGAGTTTGTGTAATGTGCCTGTTTTAATGGGAGTGAATCAGTCACCCAGCCGCAGATAGAGCCATTCACACTGCTCCACATTTATCATGTGTCTGCAGACCTTATAAACCCATTATAGAATGGACACGTCTATCTGCAGTTCTGCACTGCCACCAGCCTACAGAGCACAGACATGAGATAATACAAGGGTTGGAAGGAGTAGAATGAATGTGAAATGATGAAGATGAGACAAGCATGATCTTCATTGAATATAAATGGTACATTTCAATTTTTGAATTGTAATATCAGTTTATCTCCTCAGTTGACTGAAAGGAAATCGAATTTACCTTTACCCTGTTCCGTAGGGATCCAGCCGGTGAGGTTTTAGTGACTTTTCTTATTAACTTCATGAGTTATAATTATAAGTTGTGACCAAAGTCATCAGTGTGACAAGAGAACAGGATCGCTGTAGGAGCAGAAGATGGAAGTCCACTTCAGGCTGATTACATGCAACTGAAGGCTACCGCTAATTAGAGGGAAGGCAGGAGAAGGTGATCAACTAAATTAGCCTAGCCAGGAGAGGACTCCTGTGGGAGGGGGACCCTTTTTGGCCCAGGTTCGATGGTTCCTCACCCTAAAAGTAGTCTATGGACCAGAAGAGACTGTAGTCCATGGTTCAGTTTTTAAACAGCCAAACTTCAGCTAACTTCAGCCAACCATGTGTGCTTGTGAGCAGGGGTTGTGAGAGAGAGCTTTCAATTTTGTATTGAACATTTACTGTTGAATGCGGAACGAGGGAGAGCTTGGTTGGAGGTTTTAAAAAGTGTGTTGTTTTGAAATTGTATTGGAAAGTTTCTTAGTAGCTAGCTAACTTTTTAGTTTGGATCCCGCGACGCATTTGACATCAGTTGCTGGGACGGCTACTCTCTGTCCAGTGATCCTGCCGACCGGTCGGGTCTGAGGAGCTATTTGACGTAGCAGCTAGCCTAGCTGCTAACTAGCTGCCTAGCAAGCTAGCGGGGTTTCTCTAGGGCTTGAACGCAGCCCGCGATGTGGTTAGCCATCGTGGCTGGGACCGCGGATTGTTCCGGGTTTGTGGCTGTCTAGATTCCTGCTGTTTGTTTTGTTCAATCTTCCCTGTGAAAGATTGCCCTGTCTGGAACTGCGAGGAGGTACTGCATAACCTACATTGATAGCTACCATGACAAAGACCAAAGCCGGCGGGAATACCGTTGAGGACAATGGTGTCTCTCTATCACAGGTGACGGATCTTTTAAATTAACAAAAATAGTTCTACAAGCAGTTGTTACAACAACAAGAAAATAGCTTCAAGTGTTTTGTCCGAATACTGGTCGATTCAACTAATAAAAGAATGGACGACCTGACCAGAGTGGTTCAGGACCTGAAGATCAGTTTGCAGTTCTCTTGCGGTTCTCCCAGGGTCAGCTCGATGAGGTGAAACAGGAGAACGGCAAGATGACAGCAATCTGTAAGTCATTGAGAGAGGACATCAGTTCTGACATCAGTTCAATCAAGGCGGAACAACATGGTTGTGGACGGAATTACAGAATCCCCGCATGAGACCTGGACGGAGTCTGAGGACAAAGTGAGAGAAATGATCTCTGAGAAATTGAAGATGGACTACCTGTCACGTCCTGGTCTGTTTCACCTGTTCTTGTGATTGTCTCCACCCCCTCCAGGTGTCGCTTATTTTCCCCGGTGTATTTATCCCTGTGTTTCCTGTCTCTGTGCCAGTTCGTCTTGTCTGTTCAAGTCAACCAGCGTGTTTTTCCCGTGCTCCTGCTTTTTCTATTCTCTTTTGCTTGTCCTCCCGGTTTTGACCCTTGCCTGTTTCTGGACTCTGTACCCGCCTGTCCGACCATTCTGCCTGCCCTGACCTCGAGCCTGCCTGCCACACTGTACCTCCTGCACTCTGAACTGGTTTTGACCTTTTGCCTGTCCACGACCATTCTCTTGCCTACCTTTTTGGAATATAATAAGTATCAAAGACTCAAACCATCTGATTCCCGTGTCTGCATCTGGGTCTGGCCTTGTGCCCTTATACTTCCAGGTTCAAGGACAATGTAGCTGTTCTGGAAAGAGCCAAGAACTTGAGAGGAACGTATACCTTCCTCAACGAGGACTATCCTAAAGCTGCGCACCAGAAGATAAAATAACTTGTGTCAGTCATGAAAGCTGCCAGAGTGCGTGGGGCCATTGCTTACATCCGCTATGACAGGCTCATTGTCCACCCTCCCTCCCAGAAGCCTGGAAGAGTTGAGAGAGCCAAACCAATGGGTTCGCAGCTTCAACCCCGCAGCACACACAAACATACATACACACACACACACACACACACACACACACACACAAACAAACATACACACACGAATTGATTAATGGACTGCTGAGTGTATCTTTTTTTTCTCTTGCTTTGTTTGCTCTTTTTCATATTATGTCTATCTCTGATAAGCTACCCAGGAAAGGGCTGAAAATAGCCCATATTAATATATGCAGCCTTATAAATAAGGTTAATGAAATCAATAACTTGCTAACATCTGATAACATTAATATATTAGCCTTTTCTGAGACTTAGATAATTAATCTGATGATACAGCAGTAGCAATACAAGGATATAACATCTATAGAAGATACATAAATGCTTATGGGGGAGGTGTTGCTGTATATATTCAGAGCCATATCCCTGTAATGCTTAGAAAATATCTGTGTTATTGAAGTGTTGTGGTTGCAGGTTCACTTGGCACATCTAAAGCCTTCTTTTGGGTTCTTGCTATAGGCCACCAAGTGCTAACAGTCAGAATCTAAATAATATGTGTGAAATGCTTGATAGTGTATGTGATGTACTTTCTTGGGGACCTGAATATTGACTGGTTTTCATCAAGCTGTCCACTTAAGAGGAAGCTTCTCACTGTAAACAGTGCCTGTAATCTGGTTCAGGTTATTTATCAAACTACCAGGGTGTTTACAAACACAACAGAGACAAGATCATCCACATGTATCGATCCCATTTTCACCAATAATAAAGCCGTGTCCCCAACCGATTGTGTTTTTTTGTTTGTTTATTTGCGTTGTTTGTACTTCTTTTTAAACTTCTTTTGTACATTATGTTGCCGCTACTGTCTAATATGACCGAAAATAACTTCTGGACATCAGGACTGCGATTACTCACCACGGACTGGCAGAATCCTTTTTTTCCCTTTAACGAGTCTGATGAGCTAGACGCGAATGACATACTACTTTCTCAGGAACAGACCCAGATCCCCATGATTTGTGTGAAGAGGAGGCGGAGAAAAATGGGCCAGAAGGCGGGCTGCCTTCTGAGAATTCGTAGGCAATCAAATAAACCCCCACTTCCGTCCATTCTGCTAGCAAACGTGCAATCTTTGGAGAATAAAATCGATGACCTACGTGTAACATTAAACTACCAATGGGACATTCAAAACTGTAACATCTTATGCTTCACGGAGTTGTGGCTGAACGACGACAATATCAACATACAGCTGGCTGGTTATACGGTGTACCGGCAGGATAGAACAGCGGCGTCTGGTAAGAGAAGGGGCGGCTGACTATGTGTTTTTGTAAATAACAGCTGGTGCACGATATCTAAGGAAGTCTCGAGGTTTTGCTCGCCTGAGGTAGAGTATCTCATGATAAGCTGTAGACGACACTATCTACCTTAGAGAGTTTTCATCTGTTAACAGGCTGAAGAAATTTGGCTTGTCACCCAAAACCCTGACAAACTTTTACAGATGCACAATCGAGAGCATCCTGTCAGGCTGTATCACAGCCTGGTACGGCAACTGCACCGCCCTCAACCGCAAGGCTCTCCAGAGGGTGGTGCGGTCTGGACAACGCATCACCGGGGGCAAACTACCTGCCCTCCATGACACCTACAGCACCCGATTTCAAAGGAAGGCCAAAAAGATCATCAAGGACATCAACCACCCGAGCCACTGCCTGTTCACAACGCTACCATCTGGAAGGTGAGGTCAGTACAGGTGCATCAAAGCTGGGGACGAGAGACTGAAAAACAGCTTCTATCTCAAGGCAACAGACTGCTAAACAGCAATCACTAACTCAGAGAGGCTGCTGCCTACATTGAGACCCAGTCACAGGCCACTTCAATAAATGAATCACTAGTCACTTTATACAATGCACTATAAATAATGCCACTTTAATAATGTTTACACATCTTACAATACTCATATCACATGTATATTCTGTATTTTATACCCTCTATTGCACCTTCGCTATCGCTCATCCATATACTTACATGTACATATTCTCCTTCACCCTTTTAGATTTCTGTGTATTAGGTAGTTGTTGGGGAATTGTTAGATTACTTGTTAGATATTACTGTTAGATATTATTGTTAGATATTACTGCACTGTCAGAACTAGATGTACAAGCATTTTGCTACACTCGCATTAACATCTGCTAACCATGTGTATGTGACAAATAAAATGTTATTTGAATTGACGCAATTAAAGCTTTTAAGTCCGGGAAAACTCCAGGGTTGGATGGCATACCAGTGGAGGTGTACCAAACCTTTTTTGATATACACAGAGGACCATTATTAGCATGTTTTAATCATTCCTATATAACTGGTAGATTATCAGACACTCAACAATTGATGAATTCATTATTTATTTCATTACTACTGAACCAGGATCCAAGTGGTAAATATAAAGATCCAGTCCATTTAAAGAATTGGAGGCCTCTTACACTTCAGTGTTGTGATGCAAAATGCATAGTGTATAGAATGAAAAAGGTATTGTCGGATATTATCAATCCTAATCAGACAGGTTTTTTACATGGATGATACATTGGAGATAATATAAGACAAGTACTGGAAACAATAGAACACTATGAAAAATCTGGGAAACCAGGTCTGGTATTCAAAGCTGGCTTTGAAAAGGCTATTGATAAAGTACGACTGGAGTATATATATACGTAAATGCCTGGAATATTTCAATTTTGGAGAATCTCTTATAAAATGAGTTAAAGTTATGTATAGTAACCCTAGGTGTAAAACAGTAAATAATGGCTACTTCTCAGAAAGTTTTAAACTGTCAAGAGGAGTAAAGCAAGGTTGTCCAATATCAACATATCTATTTATTATCACCATCGAAATGTTAGTCGTTAAAATTAGATCCAACAATTATATCCAGGGGTTAGAAATCCAGGGCTTAAAAACGTGTCATTGTACGCTGATGATTCATGTTTTATTTTAAATCCACAATTAAGATCCCTCCACAGCCTCATAGAGGATCTAGATACTTGTTCTAACCTCTCTGGATTACAACCAAATTATAATAAGTGTACGATATTACGTATTGGATCACAAAAAAATACTACTTTTACTTTACCGTGTAGTTTACCAATAAAATGGTCTGATGATGTGGACATACTTGGTTTACATATCCTGAAAGAAAGAAATTATCTCACTCCAATACATTTTTATAGAAAGTTAACAAAAATATATAAGATCTTGCTGCCATGGAAAGGAAAATACCTGTCTATTTGTGGAAAAATCACTCTGATTAACTCTTTAGTCATATCCAAGTTTACATATTTGCTTATGGTCTTGCCTAAACCTAGCGACCTGTTTTTTTWAAATTATATGAGCAAAAAATATTCAATTTTATTTGGAATGGCAAGTCAGACAAAATTAAAAGGGCCTATTTATATAATGAATATGAATTCGAAGGGCAGAAATTATTAAATATTCAAGCATTAGACCTCTCACTAAAGACGTCAGTCATACAAAAGTTATACCTAAATCCAAACTGGTTCTCTAACAAATTAGTAAGAATGTCTCACCCCATGTTCAAGAATGGATTTTTCCCCTTTATTCAGATTACAACCTCTCACTTTTGGTTATTTGAAAATGAAATATCGCTATTTTTAAAACAAGGGGGAGATCAGCTTTAAAATTGCAGATAGATTGTAGCTTCCATCAATGTAATTGTTTGCATCACTTCTAATTCCCCATATATATTTTTGCTAATATACATTACCAGTCAAACGTTTGGACACACCTACCAGCACCATCACTCAGTGTCACAGGACACCATCACCAACTTACCTYAAGTCGGCTYAACTTACCTTGTCACTTAGCTAAATTTACCATATACAACGGGTATATTGTGCCAAGAGACCACTTTTGTGAGACAAGCTACTGTATGTTTTCAAAATGTTTTCAAAACTGTAATGTTGTCATGATTTCTGATTATTTCCAGGCATACTGTACACGACATCCTGAAATACAGTACGAGTCAAAAGTTTGGACACACCTACTCATTCAAGGGTTTTTCTTATTTTTTAAAAACTATTTCTACATTGTAGAATAATAGTGAAGACATCAAAACTAGGAAATAGCACATATGGAATCATGTAGTAACCAAAAAAGTGTTAAACAAATCTAAATATATTTGATATTTGAGATTCTTCAAAGTTGCCACCCTTTGCCTTGATGACAGCTTTGCACACTCTTGGCATTCTCTCAACCAGCTTCATGAGGTAGTCACCTAGAATGCATTTMAATTAACAGGTGTGCCCTGTTAAAAGTTAATTTGTGGAATTTCTTAATGCGTTTGAGCCAATCAGTTGTGTTGTGACAAGGTAGGGGTGGTATACAGAAGATAGCCCTATTGGGTAAAAGACAGAATCCATATTATGGCAAGAAAGGCTCAAATAAGCAAATAGAAACGACAGTCCATCACTATCCAGAAAATGTCAAGAACTTTGAAAGTTCCTTCAAGTGCAGTCACAAAAACCATCAAGCGCTATGATGAAACTAGCTCTCATGAGAACCGCCACAGGAAAGGAAGACCCAGAGTTACCTCTGCTGCAGAGGATAAGTTCATTAGAGCCTCAGAAATCGGCAATTAACTGCACCTCAGATTGCATCCCAAATAAATTCTTCACAGAGTTTTAGTAACAAACACATCTCAACATCAACTGAGGATCAGGCCTTTATGGTTGAATTGCTCTAACGAAACCACTACTAAAGGACCTGTCCTTTGGACTGATGAGTCCAAATTTGAGATTTTTGGTTCCAACCGCAAGATACTGTGAGATGCAGAGTAGGTGAACGGATGATCTCTGCATGTGTAGTTCCCACTGTGAAGAATGGAGGAGGAGGTGTGATAGTGTGGGGGTGCTTTGCTGGTGACGCTGTCTGTGATTTATTTTGAATTCAAGGCACACTTAACTAGCATGGCTACCAGAGCATTCTACAGCGCTACGCCATCTCATCTGGTTTGTGCTTAGTGGGATTATAATTGTTTTTCAACAGGACAATGACCCAACACACCTCCAGGCGGTTTAAGTGCAATTTGACCAAAAAAGAGAGTGATGGAGTGCTGCATCAGTTGATCTRGCCTCCACAATCACCCGACCGCAACCCAATTGAGATGTTTTGGGATGAGTTGGACTGCAGAGTGWAGGAAAAGCAACCAACATGTGCTCAAGATATGTGGGAACTCCTTCAAGACTGTTGGAAAAGCATTCCAGGTGAAGCTGATTGAGAGAATGCCAAGAGTGTGCAAAGCTGTCATCAAGGCAAAGGGTGGCTACTTTGAAGAATCTAAAATCTAAAATATATTTTAATTTGTTTCACACTTTATTCGTGTTATTTCCTAGTTTTAATGTCTTCACTATTATTCTACAATGTAGAAACTTGCAAAAATAAAGAATCATCCTTAAATGATTAGGTGTGTCCAAACCTTTGATGCCCCCATCACTTCCATAGATTTTTAGCTAGAGTTGGCTAAAGTTAGTCATGTTTTTTAAAGAAAACTGAAGCATGAATTACAGTTTCTCCTGGCCATTACTTTCAGGGTGAGGAACCATCTAACTTCAAGTTGGAAAATAGTGAATTACTCCTTTAAGTCAGAGAGAGAGCAACTGTGAGATTAAGACTGTGTCTGGTCCCTCAGCTGGTTGGGCTGGCACACCTCCATGCCTGTCTCTGACTCTGCCTTGTCAGCGCAACAGCTAGCGAGAGACGCAGATGCTTGCCCGACGTACACACAATTTATTGCCCACACCAAATTGGAACACGTCTCAGGTGCTTTAAGCATGCAACGCACCTGCTCTTCTACCTTCGCCGTAAACAACTAAATGCAGATAGCATGGGGGGAGAGGAAGAGGAGATTGATTTAGAGGGAATAAAAAGATAGAGAGAGAGAGAGATAAACAAGGAGGGGGAGGAGGAGAGGAAGGCAGTCAGTGTCTGAGACTGAGGTGTGTTGTCACTCTACGTTGAAGTTCCCCTCTGAACACAGATCTAGAATCAGAGTATCCTCCCAACAATCCAAACATGAACCACACACAGCTGACTTCAGATCAGATCATAGGTGACAACTCCATTACACCTGAGTGGATGAAGGAGGTGACAGGCTGTAGACAAGGTTTGTGCAACATAATGACAACAGCAGTCTGTTTGTGTGTGTGTGTGTGTGTGTGTGTGTGTGTGTGTGTGTGTGTGTGTGTGTGTGTGTGTGTGTGTGTGTGTGTGTGTGTGTGTGTGTGTGTGTGTGTGTGTGTGTGTGTGTGGGACGGGGACGGGGACGGGGACGGGGACGGGGACGGGGACGGGGACGGGGACGGGGACGGCCTTGGAAGGTGGCGCAAATGACAACGCTGTCCAGACCAATTATTCATTTTCTGGAGCCACCAGACACCACTCTGTCCTGCTTAACACACTCACACACACCCTCATAACTCAACTACACAGAAGCGAGATGGAGGGAAGAGAGAGAGAGGAGGGGGGATAGAAAATGAGAAGAAAATAAAGAGAGCTAAAGAGTGAAAGAAGGGGAGAAGAAAGAGAGGGAAGAAGAATAAGAGAGAGTGAGGAATGGAGGAACACTGTATCAGGGTACTTGGCTATAGGCCACATGATGACAACAGAGGGCTGGCGGGATGATTGCATTATGAGCCCTGCATCTACCCTCAATCATTATTCATATTCAGATATACATTGATGCTTATGTTATTATACTGTATTGATGCTTATGTTATTGTACTGTAACAATAGCGCCGGAGAAGAAGGCTGACGTTTTACGTGTCCGATTGTGTTTTTGTTTGTTTATTTGCATTGTTTGTCACTTATTATTTTACGTATTTTGTACATAATATTGCCGCTACCGTCTCTTATGACCGAAAATAACTTCTGGACATCAGGACTGTATTACTCACCACTGACTGGCAGAATCTTTTTTTTGCTTTAACGAGTCTGACGACCCCGATGCAAATTATATATTACTTTCTCGGGAACAGGCCCAGATCCCCGTGATTTGCGTGAAAAGGAGGTGGAGAAAATGGGGCGAGGGCGGGCTGCCTTCTGAGAATTCGTAGGCAATCAAATAAACCCCCACTTCCTTCCATTCTGCTAGCAAACGTGCAATCTTTGGAGAATAAAATCGATGACCTACGCGGAACTTTAAACTACCAACAGGACATTCAAAACTGTAATATCTTATGCTTCATGGAGTCGTGGCTGAACGCCAACAATATCAACATACAGCTGGCTGGTTATACGGTGTACCGGCAGGATAGAACAGCAGCTTCTGGTAAGAGAAGGGAGTATGTAGGAGTATGTATCTTTGTAAATAACAGCTGGTGCACAATATCTAAGGAAGTCTCAAGCTATTGCTCGCCTGAGTTAGAGTATCTCATGATAAGCTGTAGACGACACTATCTACCTTAGAGAGTTTTCATCTGTATTTTTCGTAGCTGTTTACATACCACCACAGACTGAGGCTGGCTCTAAGACAGCATTGAATGAGCTGTATCACGCTTTCCGCAGCCGATGTGATTAAGACCTTTAAACTGGTCAACATTCACAAGGACACAGGGCCAGACGGATTACCAGGACGTGTACCGCGAGAATGCGCTGACCAACTGACAAGTGTCTTCAATGACATTTACAACCTCTCCATGTCCAAGTCTGTAATACCAACATGTTTTAAGCAGACCACCATAGTCTCTGTGCCCAAGAACACTAAGGTAACATGCCTAAATGACTACCGACCTGTAGCACACTGTAGCCATGAAGTGCTTTGAAAGGCTGGTCATGGCTCACATCAACACCATTATCCCAGAAACCCTAGACCCACTCCAATTTGCATACCGCCCCAACAGATCCACAGATGATGCAATCTCTATTACACTCCACACTGCCCTTTCCCACCTGGACAAAGGAACACCTATGTGAGAATGCTATTCATTGAGCTGGCCGTGTGGTGCCAGGACAACAACCTCTCCCTCAACGTGATCAAGACAAAGGAGATGATTGTGGACTACAGGAAAAAGAGGACCGAGCACTCCCCCATTCTCATTGACGGGGCTGCAGTGGAGCAGGTTGAGAGCTTCAAGGTCCTTGGTGTCAACATCCCCAAAAAACTAACATGGTCCAGGCACACTAAGACAGTCGTGAAGAGGGCACGACAAAACCTATTCCCCCTCAGGAGACTGAAAAGATTTGGCATGGTTCCTCAGATCCTCAAAAGGTTCTACAGCTGCACCATCGAGAGCATCCTGACTGGTTGCATCACTGCCTGGTATGGCAACTGGATCGGACTCCGACCGCAGGGCACTATAGAGGGTAGTGTGAACGTTCCATACATCACTGGGGCCAAGCTTCCTGCCATCCAGGGCCTCTATACCAGGTGGTGTCAAAGGAAGTCCCTAAAAATTGCCACTCTAGTCATAGACTGTTCTCTCTGCTACTGCACGCCAAGCAGTACCGGAGTGCCAAGCCATAAGACTCCTGAACATCTAATCAAATGGCTACCCAGACTATTCGCATTGCCCCCCCCCCCCCCCCACTCTCCCTCTTTTACACCGCTGCTACTCTCTGTTATAATCTATGCATAGTCACTTTAATAACTTTATCTTCAGGTACATATTACCTCAACTAACAAGTGCTCCTGCACATTGACTCTGTACCGGTACCCCCCTGTATATAGTCTCGCTACTGTTATTTTACTGCTGGTCTTTAATTACTTGTTACTTTTATTTCTTAACCTTATCCATATATTTTTTAACTGCATTGCTGGTTAGCGGCTCGTAAGTAAGCATTTCACTATAAGGTCTACATCTGTTGTATTCGGCGCATGTGACTAAAAACGTTTGATTTGATATTACAGTAGGTGCATGCAAGACAGCACACAAAACAGAATAGCAATGAGGCCAATACAGCCTGAAATTAAGACTAATCAAAAACAACATGCAATAAGAGCCCCTAGAGGACTTATAAAAGAGTAGCAGAAATCTATTTTCTATAAAGCTCTCTGCATTATCGTTTATTCTGACAGGTACTGAAGACAGGCAGCGGAAGTGTGACGCTTTGAGCTGTACAGAAACGGTTTGTGATGTGAGGGAACACTTTAGTTTAAACAATTCAGGAGAGAAAAAAATAAGTGAGCGCTGGTTAGTAGAACAAACGCATTTAGAGGAACGGCACTCAAGTCCTTTAGCAGGAGCGAGGGGAAGTCGGGAAGAAATTAAACGTCGCACTTCAAGGACGGAGACAATGGGAAATAGACTTGTAGGTGTTTGAAAGAAATACAAAACAAGGATGGAAGGGCCTTTTGCTGTCTGCTGTGATCTGTGGACTACATCCCTTTTCATAGTGATTACTGTTAAAGGATCCTTCACAGTGGAAAGAGGGGTGTGGGTTGGCTGCCTAGGTCACAGTTCTGACAAAATGACATTTAGAGATTACACAAGTAATACAAGAGACAGGGAGGAAATGAGATCATATTTAACTAGTGTGAATTTTAATAGCCAGGCCCTTGAAGTGCATTATGAAATAATGACTAAATCAAATCAAATCAAATTAAACTTTATTTGTCACATGCGCCAAATAGAATAAGTGTAGATCTTACCGTGAAATGCTTACTAACAAGCCCTTAACCAACAGTGCAGTTGAAGAAGAGTTAAGAAAATATTTACCAAATAAACTAAAGTAAAAAATAATAAAAAGTAACACAATAAAATAACAATAGCGAGGCTATATACAGGGGGTACCAAGTCAGTGTGCGGGGGTACTGGTTAGTTGAGGTAATTTGTAGAAGTAGGTGGGGGTGAAGTGACTATGCATAAATAATAAACAGAGAGTAGCAGCAGTGTACAAAACAAATGGGGGGGAGGGGTCAATGTAAATAGTCCGGTGGCCATTTGATAAATTGTTCAGAAGTCTTATGGCTTGGGGGGTAGAAGCTGTTAAGGAGCCTTTTGGTCATAAACTTGGCGCTCCGGTACCGCTTGCTGTGCGGTAGCAGAGAAAACAGTCTATGACTTGGGTGACTAGAGTCTCTGACAATTTTATGGGCTTTCCTCTGACACAGCCTATTGTATAGGTCCTGGATGGCAGGAAGCTTCGCCCCCAGTGATGTACTGGGCCGTACGCACTACCCTCTGTAGTGTCTAAGGGTCAGATGCTGAGCAGTTGCCATAACAAGCGGTGATGCAACCGGTCAGGATGCTCTCGATGGTGCAGCTGTAGAGCTTTATAAGGATCTGGGGACCTGTGCCAAATCTTTTCAGTCTTCTGAGGGGGAGGAGGTTTTGTCGTGCCCTCTCCACGACTGTCTTGGTGTGTTTGGACCATGATAGTTCGTTGGTGATGTGGACACTAAGGAACTATGAATAGCCATACTGATAAAGAGAATGGAGGTCTTCATTGAATTAAAGAGCAATGGTTTGGTTTGACAAGCACAGGGATAAACAACTAATTACACTCCATTGTAGTGTCTATAATACATTGAGTGTACAAAACATTAAGGACACCTGCTCTTTCCATGACATAGACTGACCATGTGAATTCAGGTGAAAGCTACGATCCCTCACTGGTTAAATCCACTTCAATCAGTGTAGATGAAGGGGAGGAGACAGGTTAAAGAAGGATTTTTAAGCCTTGATGAGACGATTCAAAATCAAATTAAATCAAATTGTCACATACACATATTTAGCAGATGTTATTGCGGGTGTAGCGAAATGCTTGTGTTCCTAGCTCCAACAGTACAATAATATCTAACAATTCACAACAATACACACAAAAAAAAAAAAAGAATGGAATAAATATTAGGACAAGCAATGTCGGAGTGGCATTGACTAAAATACAGTAGAATAGAATACAGTATATACATATGAGATGAGTAAAGCAGTCTGTAAACATTCTTAAAGTGACTAGTGTTCCATTATTAAAGTGACCAGTGATTCCATGTCTATGTATATATGGCAGCAGCCTCTCAGGTAAGGGGTTGAGTAGCCGTGTGGTAGCTGGCTAGTGAACGCGCTAATCCCGTTAACGGGATAGATTTGACAACATCCGGTGAAATTGCAGAGCGCCAAATTCAAACTACAGAAGTATCAATATTCAACCTTCACGAAAATATAAGTGTAATACATCAAAATAAAGCTTAACTTCTTGTTAATCCAGCCGCTGTGTCAGATTTCAAAAAGGCTTTACGGCGAAAGCAGACCATGCGATTATCTGAGGACAGCGCCCCGCATACAAACGCATGAAAAWAAWWTTTCAACCAGGCAGGTGCGACACAAAAGTCAGAAATAACGATATAATAAATGCCTTACCTTTGAAGATCTTCTTCTTTTTGCAATCCCAAATGTCTCAGTGACACAATGAATGGTTGTTTTGTTCGATAAATTCCTTCTTTATAGCCCCAAAATGTCAATTTATTTGGCGCGTTTGATTCAGAAATACACCGGTTCCAACTCGCACAACATGACTACAAAGTATCTAATAAGTTACCTGTAAACTTGGTCCAAACATTTCAAACAACGTTCCTAATCCAACCTCCGGTATCCTAAAATGTAAATAATCGATAATGTTTAAGACGGGATAATCTGTTTCCAATACCGAAGAAAAATAACATGGAGCGCGCTCCTGTTCACGTGCAACAAAAGACTAGGGACCTTCAGAATAACACGTACAAAGAACAGCACTACTTCTTCATTTCTCAAAAGAAAAACATCGACCAAGTTCTAAAGACTGTTGACATCTAGTGGAAGCCATAGGAACTGCAACCAGGTTTCTAATAAATAGGGTTTCCCATAGAAACCATTGGAAAATCCTATGACCTAAATTTTTTCCCCCTGGATGGTTTGTCCTCGGGTATAATCAGTTCTGTTATACTCACAGACATTATTTTAACAGTTTTAGAAACTTTAGAGTGTTCTCTATCCAAATCTATTATATGCATATCYTAGCTTCTGGGCCTGAGTGACAGGCAGTTTACTTYGGGCACACTTTTCATCCGGACGTCAAAATACTGCCCCCTAGCATTAAGAAGTTTTAACAGTCTGATGGCCTTGAGATAGAAGCTGTTATTCAGTCTCTCGGTCCCAACTTTGATGCACCTGTACTGACCTCACCTTCTGGATGATAGCGGGGTGAACAGGCCGTGGCTCGGGTGGTTGATRTCCTTGATGATCTTTTTGGCCTTCCTGTGACATCGGGTGCTGTAGGTGTCTTGGAGGGCAGGCAGTGTGCCCCCGGTGATGCGTTGGGCAGACCGTACCACCCTCTGGAGAGCCCTGCGGTTGCGGGCAGTGCATTTGCTGTACCAAGCGRTGATACAGCCTGACAGGATGCTCTCGATTGTGCATCTGTAAAAGTTTCTGCGGGTCTTAGGGGTCAAGCCGAATTTCTTCARYCTCCTGAGATGAAAGAGGCGCTGTTGTGCCTTCTTCACCACGCTGTCTGTGTGGGTTGACTATTTCAGATCGTCAATGATGTGTATGCCGAGGAACTTTAAGCTTTCCACCTCTTCCACTGCGGTCCCGTCGATGTGGATAGGGGCGTGCTCCCTCTGCTGTTTCCTGAAGTCCACAATCAGCTCCTTCATTTTGTTGATGTTTCGGCAGAGGATATTTTCCTGGCACCACTCCTCCCTGTAGACTGTCTCGTCATTGTTGGTAATCAGGCCTACTACTGKTGTGTTGTTTGCAAACTTGATGATTGAGTTGGAGGCGTGCGTGTCCATGCAGTCATGGGTGAACAGGGAGTACAGGAGTGGGCTGAGCACGCACCCTTGTGGGGCCCCTGTGTTGAGGATCAGCAAAGTGGAGGTGTTGTTTCCTACCTTCACCACCTGGGGGCGGCCCGTCAAAGTCCAGTACCCAGTTGCACAGGGCGGGGTTCAGACCCAGAGTCCCGAGCTTAATGATGAGCTTGGAGGGTACTATGGTGTTGAAGGCTGAGCTATAGTCAATGAACAGTGTCATGACGTTGGCCTGTGGGTAAGGTTTATGACCCCCCCCCCCCAATAAATACCTTTCTCCCTTCCCTCTCTCTTGAATCGACAGAGGGACTCTTGAATAGCCTTTGTTAAACATAGAGAGTCTGGGAACATCAAACAAGTGGAGGGAAAGGAACCATATTTCCGTAATAGAACCAATTGAACATATGCGTTGGTACTTAATGAATATGATGTCAGTTCGGTTGTCAKCTGAKACATTATGACTGATGACAGGACGACCTAAACGGTATCTGGGAAAGTCTACACATTATAGTTATCAGATTCACATGGATTTGTTGTGCAATTCAGATGTTAAATATAACATTATTTGTGAAAAGATTAAATGTAATTTTAATTTCCAAATGAGAGATTTGGGTTTTCATGAGGTTAGGGCTCAATCAGTGGCCCGCCGCTGTGAAGAGACATGGGTTATAAACTCTGAAAYACACCCTTCTCTCCCTCCACTATATAAGCCCTTGACGAAAATGTAACCTCCTGCTCCGGGTACATTAGGATGACGGTCCGATGTCAGAAGGATTCAGATAATAACTACAGAACGAAGCCAACCTCAGCATGAGCTTTGGTTGCGAATGGTATGAACTTTGAACTCTTATACGCTACAGAAGTGATACCTCCTAGCCGTTGAGTTAGCAGCGGCCGCTGTAAACGTGGGCTAGGAAAGGACAGACAGAGTATCCCGTCTACCACACAACGATGACACTACAACCGTGTTGGGCAACACGGCCTTCCATATACCACCAACCTAATTAAGCGCAGCCCAGAGTAAATATTTATTGCATTTTCCTTTTCCAAATGGGCGGTAATTTAGAATGCATAAGATTCTGTATTTACGATAGAGTAGCTGCCTACGGCCCGATAGAGACATCGCTTCTCCCTTTGTTCTTCAGGTCTTCCCGCTCTTTCACTCAAACCCAACCCCCTTTTCTTTGTGTAATCAGCTGTCATATCTGTTCCGTCCGCTAGGGACGTTTTCCTTTATGACATAATTTGTAATCAAGGTATGATTCATTCTGTGTATATGTAATTCTGTGTGATTAGTTAGGTATTTAGTAAATAAATAATTAAACCCAATTTTGTATTGCTGATTCAACTTGTAAGCCAGGGTTCGTGAAGATAACCAAGAATTTACAACTTTCAGATGAGACTGAAATAAGGTGACGATTAATATTGACTGCAATTGATGTAAAATATTACTAGGTCTTTAAGAGTTTATTCGGAAGATAACTGCTCTATAAATATTATTTTGTGGTGCCCCGACTTTCTAGTTAATTACATTTACATGATTAGCTCAATCAGGTAATATTAATTACAGAGAAAGGATTTTATAGAATAGCATGTCATATCACTTAATCCGGCATAGCCAAAGACACCACAACAGCATTCTGACGTAGGTATTCATCTTGTCCAGGAGGGATAGGGCAGTGTGCAGGGTGATGGCGATTTCATCATCTGTGGATCTATTGGGGCGGTAAGCAAATTGAAGGGGGTCTAGGGTGTCAGGTAACATGGAGGTGATATGATCCTAAACTAGTCTCTCAAAGCACTTCATGATGACAGAAGTGAGTGCTTCGGGGCGATAGGCATTTAGTTCAGTTACCTTTGCTTTCTTGGGTACAGGAACAATGGTGGACATCTTGAAGCAAGTGGGAACAGCAGACTGTGATAAGGAGATATTGAATTTGTCCGTAAACACTCCAGCCACCTGGTCTGCGCATACTCTGATGACGCGGCTAGGGATGCCATCTCGGCCGGGAGCATTGCGAGGGTTAACACGCTTAAATGTCTTACTCACGTCGGCCACAGAGAACGAGTGCCCACAGTCCTTGGGAGCGGGCCGCATCGGTGGCACTGTGTTATCCTCAAAATGGGAGAAGAAGGTGTTTAGCTTGTCTCGGCGCAAAACGTTGGTGACCGCGACGTGGCTGGTTTTCCCTTTGTAATCTGTAATTGTCTCTAGACCCTGCCACATACGTTTCGTGTCTGAGCTGTTGAATTGCAATCCAATTTGTCTCTGTACTGACATTTTGYCTGTTTGATTGCCTTAGGGAGGGAATAGCTACACTGTTTGAATTGGATTGTGTATGTGTGCCATTCAGAGGGGGAATGGGCAAGACAAAATATTTGGTATGGTAGTGTATGGTAGTAGGTGCCAGGTGCACTGGTTTGTGTCAAGAACTGCAACGCTGCTGGGGTTTTCATGCTCAACAGTTTCCCAGGTGGATCAAGAATGGTCCACCACCCAAAGGACATCCAGCCAACTTGACACAACTGTGGGAAGCATTCGAGTCAACATGGGCCAGCATCCTTGTGGAACGCTTTCGACACCTTGTAGAGTCCATGCCCTGACAAATTGAGGCTGTTACGAGGGCAAAAGGGGAGGGTGGTTGCAACTAAATATTAGAAAGGTGTTCTTAATGTTTTGTACACTCAGTGTATATTATAACAGGTTTGGCTAAATATTAGCCAACAGGTGGCTTTCCGTACGCAGTTACTCAAGACTAGGTTAACTAACGACAGCGGGTCGAGCAACTGTGACTGTTTCAGAGCTGTAATGGATAAAAAGTCAGGGCACTCTAGTGCAGCCACTAATGTGTGAGAGCCATAATGGCAGCGAGCCACTCCAGCTGAAATGTATGTGCTGTCACACCCAGAATGGATAACGGAGAGGTCCCTGTGAGCTCTCTCCTGAAAAAAGGCCTCACCTCGCGGCCCTCGGGGACCGTTCCACACTGCACCACGCTCAAGGAGGGATTATCGACACCATCACGCATAAGCACACCTCTTAACCACTCCCTTCATCTCTCTCACCTCTTCTCTTCGTCTTTCTCGCTCCATCTCTCCCTCCCCCTCTTTTTTGTCTCTCTTTCGACCTTCTCTTTATTTATTTCTCTCCATCTCTCATTCCCTCTCTCTTTCTCCATCTCCCTTACCCTATTTCTAAATCTCTCTCCCTCTCTCCTGCTCTCTGGCAGCAGAGCTGACTATAGTGCTGGCTGCCAGGGAGCATGTTCTTAACTGACTTGCCTAGTTAAATAAAGGTTAAATAAATAAATAAAAAATGTACAGTGACTTCAGAAAGTACTACACATACACATTGACTTATTACACATTTTTTTGTGTAATGACCTGCATTTTTTATTAAATTTTTCTCTCAACCATCTTCACACCATACCATATAATGACAAGGTGAAAACATGTTTGTAGAAATTTTAGAAAATTATTTGAAAATGAAATACAGAAATATCTCCTTTACATAAGTATTCACACCCAAGAGCCAATACTTTGTAGAAGCACCTTTGATGGCGATTACATCTTTGAGTCACCTTGGGTATGTCTGTATTAGCTTTGCACATCTGGATTTGGGGATTTTATCCCATTCTTCCTTGCAGATTTTCTCAAGCTCTGTTAAATTAGATGCGGAGCGGTGTTGAACAGCAATCTTCAAGTCTTTCCACAGATTTTCAATGGGATTSAAGTCTGGGCTTTGRCTGGGCCACTCAAGAACTTTCACATTCTTGTGCTAAAGCCATTCCAGTGTTGCTTTGGCTGTACTTTATGCTTGGGGTCATTGTCCCGTTGGAAAATACATTTTCGCCCCAGTGTGAGGTTGTTTCAACTCTGAAGCAGGTTCTCATCAAGGATTTCTTTACATATGGCTCCATTTATTGTTTTCACGTGCCTTTTTTGTAAACTCCTGGCGTGCTGTCATGTGATGTTTTTTTCAGGAGTGGTTTCCGTCTGAACACTCTCCCATAAAGCCAAGATTGGTGCTGTAGAGAAGTCTGTCCTTCTGACAGGTTCTCCCATCTGTCACATTCTGACCTTAGTTCTTTTGTTATGTCTTTATTTTAGTTTGGTCAGGGTGTGAGTTGGGGTGGGCATTCTATGTTGGTTTTTCTATGTTTTGTTCTATTGTTCTATTTCTATGTGTTTGGCCTAGTATGGTTCTCAATCAGAGGCAGGTGTCAGTCATTGTCTCTGATTGGGAGCCATATTTAGGTAGCCTGTTTGTCATTGTGTGTTGTGGGTGATTATATTTTCTGTTCTGTGTTTTGTTTCACCGTACAGGAGTGCGCTTTGGTCCTCACCTCATTCCAATGACGAGCGTTACACCATCTCAGCCAAGGAACTCTGTAGTTCTGTCAGAGTGGTCATTGGGTTCTTGGTCACCTCCTTGACCAAGGTCCTTCTTGCCAGGTTGCTCAGTTTGGTTGGACAGCCAGCTCTAGGCAGAGTCTGGGTAGTTTCATATTTGTTCCGTTTCCCAATGACGGAGACCTCTGTGCTCTTGGAAACTTTCAACACTCTAGAAATTGTTATATACCTTTCCACAGATACACCACATGACCAAAGGTATGTGGACAGCTACTCATCAAACATCTTATTTCAAAATCATGGACATTAATATGGAATTGGTCCCCCTCTTGCTGCTATAAAAGCCTCCACTGTTCTGTGAAGGCTTTCCACTAGATGTTAGAACATTGCTGTGGGGACTTTCTTCCATTCAGCCACAAGAGCATTAGTGAGGTCGAGTACTGATGTTGGGCGATAMGCGTGGCTCGCAGTCGGCGTTCCAATTCATCCCAAAGGTGTGTTCGAAGGGGTTARGGTCAGGGCTCTGTACAGGCCAGTCAAGTTCTTCAAAACTGATCTGGACAAAATATTTCTGTATGGACCTCGCTTTGTGCACAGGGTCATTGTCACGCTGAAACAGGAAAGGGCCTTCCCCAAATTGTTGCCACAAAGTTGAAAGCACAGAATCGTGTAGAATGTAATTGTATGCTGTAGCATTAAGATTTCCCGTCACTGGAACTAAAGGGCCTAGCCCGAACAATGAAAAACAGCCCCAATCCATTATTCCTCCTCCACCAAACTTTACAGTTAGCACTATGCATTCAGGCAGGAAGCATTTTCCTGGCATCCGCCAAACCCAGATTCGACCTTCGGACTGCAAGATGGTAAAGCGTGATTCATCACTCAAGAGAACGCGTTTCCACTGCTCCAGAAGCCAATGGAGGCGAGCTTTACACCACTCCAGCTAATGCTTGGCATTGAGCATGGTGATCTTAGGCTTGTGTGCGGCTGCTCGGCCATGGAAACCCATTTCATGAAGCTCCCGATGAACAGTTATTGTGCTGACGTTGCTTCCAGAGGCAGTTTGGAAGTCAGTAGTGTGTACTACCAAGGACAGACAATTTTGACGCGCTGTGCGCTTCAGCACTCGGTGGTTCCGTTCTGTGAGCTTGTGTGGCCTACCACTTCGCGGCTGAGCCGTTGTTGCTCCTAGATTTTTCCACTTCACAATAACAGCACTTATTATTGACCGGGGAAGCTCTAGCAGGGCAAACATTTGACGAATTGACTTGTTGGAAAGGTGGCATCTTATGACGGTGTCACGTTGAAAGTCACTGAGCTCTTCAGTTAGGCCATTCTACCTACAATGTTTGTCTACTGAGATTGCATGGCCGTGTGCTCAATTTTATACACCTGTCAGCAACAGGTGTGGCTGAAATAGCCAAATCCACTAATTTGAAGGTATGTCCACATACTTTTGTATATATAGTGTATATGCCTCATCATGATCTCAGAGATCTACGGACAGTTCCTTGGACTTCATGGTATAGTTTCTGCTCTGACATGCACTGTCCACTGTGGGACCTTATATAGACAGGTGGGATTCTTTCTAAATCATGTCCAAACAATTGAATTGGCCACATGTGGACTCCAACCAAGTTGTAGTCACATCTCAAGGATGATCAAAAGCAATAGGATGCACCTGAGCTCAATTTGGAGTGTCATAGCAGAGTGGTGTGAATACTAATCTAGATACGTTTGCAAACATTTCTAAAAACATGTTTTCACTTTGTCATTATGGGGTATTGTGTGTCAATTGGTGACAAAAAAAATCTATTTAATCCATTTTGAATAACACAACAAAATGTGGAATAAGTTGTCAAGGGGTATGAATACTTTCTGAAGGCACTGTAACTCACAGCCCACTCTCACAGAGAAGGGAATCATACATGATTAAGCCCAGGTAATGTTGATCCAGAGAAGGTGTTACAAATAATATCAACCTTCCATTCTGCAGTGTAAAATGTCAATAAATCAGTAAATGTGAAATGGTTTGTGTTGCTTAGTCACCTAGCAACAGGGTTGTTCCTGTGGTGCAGCTGTATATCAGTGTGCTGTGGTCACCTGATAAAGACAGGGCTTTCTGAGACAAACTACAGTAGCACCACGACGAAACAAACCTAGCACTTACTGGTGTCCCTTCCAACCACTGTTTATCTTCTTAAACATACACTGTTCAATATACAGAATTTCTCTTGAATGTCTTTTGTCCATGTGGTTACATGATTGTAATTATTATCCTAGACATCCTGTAGATGACCACACTCGTGAGAGATGCAGTGAGAATTCTCCTCTACTACCTTGTATCTGTTCACTTCCCTCCTAAACTCCACCCTTAACAAGTTCTCCTCTGTAGCAGACGGTAGAGGAGGACGTGGGGTGGGGAGGGGAGCTAGGGAAGGGGGGGGTGAAGCTGGATGGCTGGAGGCTGTGTTCACCTTGTGTAAACACGCTTAAACTTTTAATGAATACTAACGTCATCAGAAGGCCCCCTCTGAGATGGGAGAGAGGGAGGAGAGTGCAGAGGCTTTCAAACCACCATCCCACATCAGTTGGTTAGTCTTTCCCTCCTTCTCTACTGCCCCTCGTATCCCCCTCCCTCCAAACCTCCCTTCCTCATCTCCCTGCCTCTTCTCACCTGAGAGCTAGTCACGCATGCTCCCTCACATACTGGCAGCAGTTGAGAGAGCTGGGGGTGGGGGGAACGAGGTGAACTCTTATGCCCAGCACAAGTCTCCTCTTTTCCTGTGCCACCTTAGCCCTCACCCCCCTCACCTGCCTCTCCATCAGTGCCCAGGTCTGCCTGCATGGTGACAGCCTGCATGTGTTCTGTTGGCTGGAAAAGCTGTCTGATAAGCACAGCGTGCTGCAAACAGGTGTGACAGGTTTACGCTTGCTCTGCCCCTCCGGTGGAATCAAAACCCTGGCTAAAACCTATATCCTTCCTACCTCCTTGCCACTCCATTTTACACCCTTGCCAGAATCGTACCACTCACTGCCACCACATCCCAGACAGGAATGTGTAACCTAGTGATGTGATGCTACAGACTCAAATTCAATGGCTATATCTCAGGGATGGCTCAAACGGCAGTGTCAGTGTGTGTGTGTGTTTGTGTGTTTATACCTGTGTAAGTACCGGCAGGTAACCTAGCGGTTAATAGCGTTGGACCAGTAACAGAAAGGTCCCTGGTTCAAATCCCTGAGCCAACTAGGTGAAGGTGCCCCCTTGAGCAAGGCACTTAACCCTAACTGCTCCTGTAAGTCGCTCTGGATAAGATGTCAAATGTATCATTAGCACATTCAGACAGTCCTAGCTAAATTCTTGCTTGAGAAATTGCTCTTGCTAAGAAGCTTTTTGACCATTTTAATTGAAAACAATCACAGTAAGGTACATAAAAAGATTACTCAGAATTTTGGCAATGATGACCTTTTTCTACATCCCCATGAGTTAGGTGAACTCGTGGATACCATTTTTATGTATCTGTTGTCCAGTATGAAGGAAGTTAGAGGTCGTTTTGTGAGCCAATGCTAACTAGCATTAGCACAATGACTAGAAGTCTATGGGTATCTAAACTCAGCAAAAAAAGAAACGTCCCTTTTTCCCTGTCTTTCAAAGATAATTAGTAAAAATCAAAATAACTTCACAGATCTTCATTGTAAAGGGTTTAAACACTGTTTCCCATGCTTGTTCAATAAACCATAAACAATTAATGAACGTGCACCTGTGGAACGGTCTTTAAGACACTAACAGCTTACAGACGGTAGGCAATTAAGGTCACAGTTATGAAAACTTAGGACACTAAAGAGGCCTTTCTACTGACTCTGAAAAACACCAAAAGAAAGATGCCCAGGGTCCCTGCTCATCTGCGTGAATGTGCCTTTAGCATGTTGCAAGGAGGCATGACGACTGCAGATGCAGAATAAATCGCAATGTCCGTACTGTAAGACGCCTAAGACAGAGCTACAGGGAGTGGCAGACTACGTGTAACAACCCTTGCACAGGATCGGTACATCCGAACATCACACCTGCGGGACAGGTACAGGATGGCAACAACAACTGCCCGAGTTACACCAGGAACACACAATCCCTCCGTCAGTGCTCAGACTGTCCGCAATAGGCTGAGAGAGGCTGGACTGAGGGCTTGTAGGCCTGTTGTAAAGGCAGGTTCTCACCAGACATCACCGGCAACAACGTCGCCTATGGGCACAAACCCACCGTCGTTGGACCAGACAAGACTGGCAAAAAGTGCTCTTCATGGACGAGTCATGGTTTTGTCTCACCAGGGGTGATGGTCGGATTCGCGTTCATCGTAGAAGGAATGAGCATTACACCGAGGCCTGTACTCTGGAGCGGGATCGATTTGGAGGTGGAGGGTCCGTCATGGTCTGGGGCGGTGTGTCACAGCATCATCGGACTGAGCTTGTTGTCATTGCAAGCAATCTCAATGCTGTGCGTTACAGGGAAGACATCCTCCTCCCTCATGTGGTACCCTTCCTGCAGGCTTATCCTGACATGACCCTCCAGCATGACAATGCCACCGGCCATACTGCTTGTTCTGCAAGACAGGAATGTCAGTGTTCTGCCATGGCCAGCGAAGAGCCCGGATCTCAATCCCATTGAGCATGTCTGGGACCTATTGGATCGGAGGGTGAGGGCAAGGGCCATTCCACCCAGAAATGTCCGGGAACTTGCAGGTGCCTTGGTGGAAGAGTGGGGTAACATCTCACAGCAAGAACTGGAAAATCTGGTGCAGTCCATGAGGAGGAGATGCACTGCAGTACTTAATGCAGCTGGTGGCCACAGTAAATACTGACTGTTACTTTGAATTTTGACCGCCCCTTTGTTCAGGGACACATTATTCCATTTCTGTTATTCACATGTCTGTGGAACTTGTTCAGTTTATGTCTCAGTTGTTGAATCTTATGTTCATACAAATATTTACACGTTAAGTTTGCTGAAAATAAATGCAGTTGACAGTGAGAGGACATATATTTTTTGCTGAGTTTACTAGCATGCTATGGGTATCTACTAGATACCCAAGTATCTCTTTAATTGTTACCCAGAAATGATTTGACATTGAGATAAAAACGGATGCCGACAGAATTTAGCCTTTCAGAGATGACTTGTGGCAACCAGTCGATGTCGTTTTCCCCTCGTCATGTTTTGGCTGCCTGCCCAAAGGTCAAGAGGCATTAACATTCTTACTGTGAATGACTGACTATGCTTTAGAACCATTGACACAACACAGAATCATTCCTTGATCTCTCTCTCTCGCCCCCTCACTCTGCTCCTCCCTTTGTTCCTCAAGCCTTTCAGCCCAAGTGGCCAGTAATTACGGTTGCCGTAAGAGAAGGAGAACAGAAATGGAGCAGACAATGAATTCTCTCTCATTCTCTCTCTCTCTCTTCTCTCTCTCTCTCTCTCTCTCTCTCTCTCTCTCTCTCTCTCTCTCTCTCTCTCTCTCTCTCTCTCTCTCCTCTCTTCTCTCTCTCTCTCTCTCTCTCTCTCTCTCTCTCTCTCTCTCTCTCTCTCTCTCTCTCTCTCTCTCTCTCTCTCTTCTCTCTCTCTCTCTCTCTCTCTCTCTCTCTCTCTCTCTCTCTCTCTCTCTCTCTCTCTCTCTCTCTCTCTCTCTCTCTCTGCGCCCACTCAGGAGCCCGAGTGTAAACAATGCAATCGGAAAGTATTCAGACCCCTTGACTTTTCCACATTTTGTTTTCCAGCACTTTGTTGAAGCACCTTTGGCAGCGATTACAGCCTCAAGTCTTCTTGGGAATGACGCTACAAGCTTAGCACACCTGTATTTGGGGAGTTTCTCACATTCTTCTCTGCAGATTCTCTCTAGCTCTGTCAGGTTGGATGGGGAGCGTCGCTGCACAGCTATTTTCAGGTCTCTCCAAAGATGTTGGATCGGGTTCAAGACAGAGCTCTGGCTGGGCCACT
This sequence comes from Salvelinus sp. IW2-2015, assembly GCF_002910315.2. Classification (NCBI taxonomy): domain Eukaryota; kingdom Metazoa; phylum Chordata; class Actinopteri; order Salmoniformes; family Salmonidae; genus Salvelinus; species Salvelinus sp. IW2-2015. The sequence continues at coordinate 18,253,708 of NC_036862.1, read as the reverse complement.
CAAGGACATTCAGAGTCCCGAAGCCACTCCTGCGTTGTCTTGGCTGTGTTCTTAGGGTCGTTGTCCTGTTGGAAGGTGAACATACACTCCAGTCTGAGGTCCTGAGCACTCTGGAGAAGATTTTCATCAAGGATCTCTCTGTACTTGCTCCGTTCATCTTTGCCTCAATCCTGACTTGTCTCCTAGTCCCTGCTGCTGAAAGACTTCCCAAACAGCATGATGCTGCCACCACCATGCTTCACCGTAGGGATGGTGCCAGGTTTCCTCCAGACATGACGCTTGGCATTCAGGCCAAAGAGTTAAATCTTGGTATCATCAGACCAGAGCATCTTGTTTCTCATGGTCTGAGAGTCCTTTAGGGGCCTTTTGGCAAACTCCAAGCGGTATGTCATGTGCCTTTTACTGAGGAGTGGCTTCTGTCTGGCCACTCTACCATAAAGGCCTGATTGGTGGAGTGCTGCATGGATGGATGTCCTTCTGGAAAGTTCTCCCATCTACACAGAGGAACTCTGGAGCTCTGTCAGAGTGATAATCTGGTTCTTGGTCACCTCCCTGACCAAAGCCCTTCTACCCTGATTGCTCAATTTGGCCGGGCGGCCAGCTCTAGGAAGAGACTTGGTGGTTCCAAACTTCTTCCATTTAAGAATGATGGAGGCCACTGTGTTCTTGGGGACGTTCAGTGCTGCAGAAATGTTTTGGTACCCTTGCCCAGATCTGTGCCTCGACACAATCCTGTCTCAGAGCTCTACGGACAACTGTAGTTTGGTTTATGCTCTGACATGCACTGTCAACTGTGGGACCTTATATAGACAGGGGTGTGCCTTTCCAAATCATGTCCAGTCAATTTAATTTACCACAGGTTGACTCCAATCAAGTTGTAGAAACCTCTCAAGGATGATCAAAGGAAACAGGATGCACCTGAGCTCAACTTCGAGTCTAATAGCAAACATTTCTAAAAACCTGTTTCCGTTTTGTAATTATGGGGTACTGTGTGTAGATTGATGAGATTTAATCAATTTTAGAATCAGGCTGTAACGTACAGAGCCCCACCTATTTTGAGCCTCACATTTTTTGCCCAATTATTTTTTAGAAATCAAWTTTTTTTTGTCCATTAAAATAACATCAAATTGGTCAAAAATACAGTAAAGACATTGTTAATATTGTAAATGACTATTGTAGCTGGAAACGGCTGATTTTTTTATGGAATATCTACAGAGGTGTACAGAGGTCCATTATAAGCAACCATCACTCCTGTGTTCCAATGGCTCGTTGTGTTAGCTAATCCAAGTTTATCATTTTAAAAGGCAAGCATCCCGGAGTTGCCTCTTCACTGTTGACGTTGAGACTGGTGTTTTGCGGGTACTATTTAATGAAGCTGCCAGTTGAGGACTTGTGAGGCGTCTGTTTCTCAAACTGGACACTCTAATGTACTTGTCCTCTTGCTCAGTTGTGCACCGGGGCCTCCCATTCCTCTTTCTATTCTGGTTAGGGCCAGTTCGTGCTATTCTGTGAAGGGAGTAGTCAAATCAAATCAAATTTTAATTGGTCGCATACACATGGTTAGCAGATGTTAAGGCAGGGTAGCGAAATGCTTGTTCATCTAGTTCCGACAATGCAGTAATATCTAACAAGTAATCTAACAAATTCACAACAACTACCTTATACACACAAATGTAAAGGGATGAATAAGAATATGTACATATAAATATATGGATGAGCGATGGCCGTGTGGCATAGGCAAGATGCAGTTGATGGTATAGAATACAGTATATACGTACATATGAGATGATTAATGTAGGATATGTAAACATTATTAAAGTGGTGTTATTTAAAGTGACTAGTGATACCTTTATTAAATCCATTTATTAAAGTACACGGCTGTGACTATAATCTACTGGCAAATCCTTTGCCAGTAGAAATCGTAAATTCAACAATGAGTTGTTTGGAAGGAATCGGTGACAGTGGCTAACTGCAAGTATTGCAACTGGGAAGTCAGACTGGGAAAATATGTTTTGAACGGTCAACCAACTTGGAATTGTAAATATTTTCTTTGATGACAAAATTTGCCAGCAAAAAAATTACAAAATAATACAATTTGCTAACGAAGGACCACAACAAGGTGAGTCCAAAAATGTCGTATATGCTGCTGCATAAATTCTGTAATATTCCAGGGAGATATGGTCAGCCATATAAGCTGTTTTTCTTTTAAAGGCAGTAAACGAGGCTGAATGAACTGTTTCGCTGCCAGACAAGGCTCCGCTGATAGCCAGGTGTAGTGGTGGTCAGGATTCACTCCATTGTGCTGGAAAGAAAGCTCTGCTGTTGGGACAGTTTTATGTGGGCCCTAACAGTTTGTGGGCACTGCTTGTCGCCGTTATAGTGCAATTCATGTATTGTTTAGTGTTGTGTTGTGTAGTGGCTTTGCTGGCATGCATCTAAAAAAATTTGGGAGGGAGTTTTCCCCACCAAGATTTACATGCTAAAATTGCCACTGGTAACGTAACAAAACCTGGAAAAAGTCAAGGGGTCTGAATACTTTCCGAATGCACTGTATACCATAGGGAAGAGCATGGCTGCTTTCTAATCAGAACAATAAGGTCACCTATCCAGGGAGGGAGGGGTCAGCGTGATCCTAGCCAGGGAAATGTCACTGGTCCTGCAGAGGCCTGTTTGAGTAATCCCAACGCATCACAACAACAACCTATCGATCACTCACTAATTGGTAATGGATGAGGGTCACTGCATTGCAAAAACGCAGTGTGGGACACGCATGCACGCACGCACGCACGCACGCACGCACGCACGCACGCACGCACGCAAACCACACACACACACACACACACACACACACACACACACACACACACACACACACACCGTCTGGGATATACTCAGGTGAACAATCCCAAGTCAATCGATCAAGGTCTTAAGAGCTAATGGAAGGGAGATAGCTAGCTAAACCCTCCCTGAAACACACAGTTAATGAGTCTGTTTCATGGTGCACCACGCTAGCTGGATCAGGGGTACTCCTGGGATACATTAGCATTGTACTAACTATCTCCAGTTTAGCGGTTATTATGGATTTCCATCAGGCTGTAATTGTGATTGGGGTGGGAGTGGAACATGACCAGGGTACAAAACATTGACCTCCCACTGACCGTCCTGTGTGTATCGGGTACACAGATGCACGTACGCACTCTGTTATACTCTGTCCATCCATCCATCCACCCACACACATACAGAGGCGCACGCACGCACACACACATTATAATGCGCACTACAACATATTATTAGAATGTCTGTATACACTGCAGCTTACAAACAAAACAGTTACTGCAGGAAAGAGAGAGAGCACGCCAGCCCAACTCAACCTGTCCAGGGCAGCGTCTGGCTGGGAGCGACAGGACTGTCACAGCAACACAGACACATACAGACCACAGCATCACAACTAAGGGAGAGAGAGAAACAGGCCCTATTGTTTCATATTACAGTCCCTCAGAAAGAATGCAAACCACAATGGAACCAATCAGATGGGAGCTGGCCGTGTGTCTGTGTCAGAGAGCACAACAGAACAGTGTACTGCCTACACTTGGTTTGTTGTTTTTATGAAATAGTTTTCATGAAATAGTTTTTAAATCATAGCTAAAGTTTGTATTGCTTCTGATTCCGCGCAGCGGTCAGCCTTTACGGCTGGGATCCGGATTCCTGTTAAGTAGCAGTTAGCTGCTAGCCATCATGAAAATGGAGTAGGCTAACTCTAGCATTCCTAGCCCAATGGTGTTTTAATCCCCGGCTGGGCACAAATGCTTTGTGAGATGATTTCCACACAATCACAAGATGAAGATAAGGTGGAACTGGAAAATGGACAGGGATTAGTCTGCCCTAAATGTACCACCATCAAGCATTTTAGGGAAGAGATCCTCCGGCTGTTAGCTTGGGTGTAAGAAAAGGAAAACCTGGTTTCTAAGTACACCGACCTTGCTGTAACCCAGGCAAACCACATTTCAGATTTAAAGGCCTCCTATAGCAAAGCTGTCGATGAGTCGGGCGGCGTTGATTTGTCCCAATCCAACGGACAGATGTTCAGCGCAACTCTGCGCCCACAGGAGACTTGACACTCGCAAGGCGTAGGAGATCGGGGAGGCAGCCTGGCCATCCATCTATCCGAGAAGATCCAATCCAGCTATCAAACAGCTCTGCCCCGCTTGAGACGGACCTACCAGCCCAGGGAGTAAGCACGGATCCTGGGTGTATACCAACAGCAGATCGTTTCCCCATTGGATTCCATCACTACCACCATCATGCTACCGAAAGGCTTCAGGACGTTTCAGACGACTCTTTGCCCTAAACGAATACCTGCATAAACTTTGCAACGGCAGGAATGTCTCTTTTCGTGACAATTTGGATTTGCTGTGGGAGCAACCAGCATTTTTWGAAGAAACGGGATTCACTCTAACCGCAGGGGTTCCAGGATTATTTCCAGCAACATCGCAAACTGTTTTAGAGACTTTAGGGTCTGGTAGGGCTCCAGTTCTCCCTGTTAGAATAAGCAACAGAGGACTTGGAAACCATATCAACTCTTATAGAAATGTAACTATGGTTACTGTGAGTAACCTAATTTATGTAGCTTTAACTTCGCCTGGTAGTGAGTTTATACAAACTGTTATCTCCTACCATTTTGATAGATTGGAGACTGCCAGAATATGTGGTTGTAACATATAAAACGTGGCTGTTGGTTGGTTACCTCGAGGCAGACGCCCCAGGGGCATGGCACTTTTAAATGTTAGAGCAATCACTAGTAAAACCTTCTTCACGAATGACCTCATTACTGAGTGAAAAGTTGATTGCATGTTTCTCACTGAAACATGGCTGTCTTCAGACTGTAGTGCTTCTCTTATTGAAGCCCCCCCCCGGACTACAGCTTTTCATACTCTATCAGAAATGGGAAAAAGGGTGGGGGGACAGCCTCTATTGTTTAATAATGCTCTCAGCTGTAAGGACATTTCATTTGGCAACTTTGGGTCTTTTGAGCATCATGCTATACTGTTTAAATGTCAGCCACCAGTGCTGTCCATAACCTTGTAAAAGCCACCAAAGCACTCCCCCACTTTCTTTACTGATTGCTCTGAACTATTGTCTATTGTCCTTGAGAACAATGATAAAATCATTGTGTCGGGTGATTTTAATATTCATGTTGACAAAGAGACTGACTCTTTTGAGCTCTATGGACTTTATCAACATGTTACCGGGCCCACTCATAACAGCGGCCATATTCCGTACCTGATTATAACCAAGGGGCTTTCTATTGACATATCCTCCACTGTTGATGTTGCTTCATCTGGTCACCACTGTGTATTTTGTATTACCTTGTAATACTGAATGCATTATTAAGAAACAATATCTTACCTCTGAAGTTGCTACATATTTAGTTGATAACTTTAATAGCAAATTAAGAGCAACCATTGATGCCGTAGCTCCAGTAAAGTTGAAAAAAGCCACATCCAAATGGAGAGGCCCTTGGCTGAGTGAGGAAACATATCAATTAAAGAGAAATTGCAGAAAGGCAAAGCGGAAGTGGAGAAATTCAAAGTTGCAGTTCCATTATGATATTCTGAAAGAGTAACTTTGCATATAATGTCACGCCTCCTCCCGCTCTTCCCCCCTGGCACTCGAGGGCGCTGGGCTTCCCAGCAATACGCACTCCTGCCACCATCATTACGCACATCTGCTTCCCTCGTCACGCGCATCAACAATCATTTGGACTCACCTGGACTCAATCACCTGTTATTTCCTGCCCTATATCTGTCTGTCCCCGAGCTCTGTTTCCCGCTTCCGTATTAACGTTCGTATGTCATTTTGTTACCCGTGTGCTGGCGCTGTTCCTGTCTTGTTCCTTGTCTGTTCCTCATTAAATGTTTGACTCCCCGTACCCGCTCCTCGACTCCAGCGTCGCTCCTTACATATACTGTTTACTAAGGCAAATAAGAAATGTCGGACGCGCTCATTTTTCTAACTTGATCACTATTAATCATAATAATTTGAGAGTGCACTTCTCGACCATTGATGGCCTGATAAATCCTACCCCTGATAACCTATGTGAACTTTCCTCCACATCTAAATGTGAGGAGTTTGCGGCATATTTCAGAGATAAGACAACAAACATTAGGCTGGGTATCAATCAAACAACACTGTTGACCATGGAGAGGTGAGTTGGCCCCTCCGGTCCAGTTCTAAATTGGTTTAGGACCTATTTAACATGTGAAGAATTTTTTGCCACCCTTGATGAACGTAACTCAGAGAAAATTCATATCCCATGTAGTGATCCACAAGGTTTGATGTTGTGTCCGGTACGGTTCAGTTAATACAGTTGAAGTCAGAAGTTTACATACACTTAGGTTGGAGTCATTAAAACTTGTTTTTCAACCACTCCACAAATTTCTTCTTAACAAACTATAGTTTTGGCAAGTCGGTTAGGACATCTACTTTGTGCATGACACAAGTCATTTTTCCAACAATTGTTTACAGACAGATTATCTCACTTATATTTCACTGTATCACAATTCCAGTGGATCAGAAGATTACATACACTAAGTTGAATGTGCCTTTAAACAGCTTGGAAAATTCCAGAAAGTTACGTCATGGCTTTAGAAGCTTCTGGTAGGCTAATTGACCTGAGTCAATTGGAGGTGTACCTGTGGATGTTGTATTTCAAGGCCTACCTTCAAACTCAGTGCTTCTTTGCTTGACGTCATGGAAAAATCTAAAGAAATCAGCCAAGACCTCAGAAAAAAAATTGTAGACCTCCACAAGTCTGGTTCATCCTTGGGAGCAATTTCCAAACACCTGAAGTTACCACTTTCATCTGTACAAACAATAGTACGCAAGTATAACACCATGGGACCACGCAGCTGTCATACCGCTCAGGAAGGAGATGTGTACTTTGGTGCGAAAAGTGCAAATCAATCCCAGAACAACAACAAAGGACCCTGTGAAGATGCTGGAGGAAACAGGTACAAAAGTATCTATATCCACAGTAAAACGAGTCCTATATCAACATAACCTGAAAGGCTGCTCAGCAAGGAAGAAGCCACTGCTCCAAAACCGCCATAAAAAGCCAGACAACCGTTTGCAATTGCACATGGGGACAAAGATTGTACTTTTTGGAGAAATGTCCTCTGGTCTGATGAAACATTATTAGAACTGTTTGGCCATAAGAACAGCATCCCAACCGTGAAGCACAGGGATGGCAGCATCATGTTGTGGGGTGCTTTGCTGCAGGAGAGACTGGTGCACTTCACAAAATAGATGGCATCATGAGGCAGGAAAATGATGTGGATATATTGAAGCAACATCTCAAGACATCAGTCAGGAAGTTAAAGCTTGTTAAATGGGTCTTCCAAATGGACAATGACCCCAAGCATACTTCCAAAGTTGTGGCAAAATGGCTTAAGGACAACAAAGTCAAGGTATTGGAGTGGCCATCACAAAGCCCTGACCTCAATCCTATAGAAAATGTGTGGGCAGAACTGAAAAAGCGTGTGCGAGCAAGTCTGTCTGTGCAATCTAGAAACCTGACTCAGTTACACCAGCTCTGTCAGGAGGAATGGGCCAAAATTCACCCAACTTATTGTGGGAAGCTTGTGGATGGCGACTGAAACGTTTGACCCAAGTTAAACAATTTAAAGGCAATGCTACCAAATACTAATTTAGTGTATGTACACTTTTGACCCACTGGGAATCTGATGAAGGAAATAAAAGCTGAAATAAATCATTCTCTCTACTATTATTCTGACATTTCACATTTTTAAAATAAAGTGGTGAACCTAACTGACCTAAAACAGGGAATTTTTACAAGGATTAAATGTCAGGAATTGTGAAAAACTGAGTCTAAATGTATTTGGCTAAGGTGTATGTAAACTTACGACTTCATCTGTATATATTACGCGTTGACAGCGATATCAGAAAGCACAACATCGATTTTCACATCAAACATTAGGATTGTGACCAAAATAGTTTTTTTTACCACCTGGAAAATTGCCAAGTTGCGGCCGTTTCTCTCTCAGGCTGATACAGAGTGACTCATCCATGCTTTTATTACAAGAAGGTTTGACTTCTGTAAWGCTCTCCTGTCTGGTCTACCCAAGAAAGCCATTGGTCAACTGCAAAACATACAGAATGCTGCAGCACGGATACTGACCAAGACCAGACAGAGAGCACACATTACACTGGTTTTAATGTCTCTGCAATGGCTGCCTGTGAGTTTTAGAATTCATCTTAAGATTCTTCTATTGGTTTTTAAATCAATCCACGATTGATTGTGTACCCCAATACATGTCATACGTGCTTTTACATTATGTACCCAGTAGGTCCCGCAGTTCCTCTGGCCCTGGCCTTTTAACTATCCCAAAGCCTAGGACCAAGAGGCATGGAGAGGCAGCCTTTAGTTACCATTCCCCCATCCTCTGGAACAGCCTGAGAACCTGAGGGGAGTCGAAACTGTGGACATTTTTAAAAGAGATCTTAAAACACACCTTTTAAGCTTTGCTTTTCCTTAGGGTGCTTTTTAGTCGTTCAGTTTTTATTGTTTTTCTTTTTTTTTATCCTCTTAATGTTTGTTGTGTAGTAAATATTTAAGTTTTTTTATTTTAAAATGTTTTTCCTGTGAAGCGCGTTGTATTCCATGTCTGAAATGTGCTGTAGAAATAAAGCTTGATTTGATTTGGGTGAGAGAGAGAGTGAGAAAAAGTGAGGGAAGGGAAGGCATGATGGACAAAGATAAGAAATTCATGACCACTACTGTAAAAAAAAGGCCCCTTTGAAAAAAAGAGCCAAAGGGCTTCTCATTAGCATAAACAGTGACTGTATTCATGTCAGCATTACATTACATATGAAAATGGGTCGAGTGACATTATTAAACTGATCAAACTCATTAACATTTTAACTACGCAATCCCTTTGGTTTGAGGAACTGTGAGGGGAAGGTAGCAGTAAAACCTCATTAACACACACAGTATAGCCTACAAACCACAGAGACCCCAAGATTTTCATCATCTCACGTACATCTCACAGATTGCCCGAGTATAATGATAGTAAAGCCCATACTAATGTAATGCTGTCTGGTATCACCTCTATGCTAATGCCTGACCCTAACCTAGTGTAATTAAGACCTGCCTCAGATATCCCTCCTCCCTCTACCTACCCCTCATAGACAATCACCCACAGCAGCAGGCTCATAATATGCTCAGACAGAAAGGCTGCTGACCAAGACGTACTGTGCATTATCTATGCATCCACGGAAGAACAAAAACAACAGCTTACTGCTAATAAAAATCACGTTGGACACACACACACACACACACACACAAGCAAACACTGTTTTTCATTCAATTATTGCCGTGTCTGTGCAATCTAAAATTGCCTCGAGAGAACACACCACTATGGGTTATGAAAGCCTTCACAGTCTCTTTGAGGAACAATAACTATGTTAATCCTAATAACACTGAGAGCAATTATACCTCCCACGCCGGCCGCAGACTGCATCGGTCGCACTCAGACAAATGGATTGGTTGATTAGTTTTGCACTTGACTGGTTTTGTCTGGCAGCGCAGTCATATCCTGCCGACTACACCTCTGCCTCCTCCATTCCAACATAGCGAGAGCCATTTGGTGTGCAACAGATTACACACATACACATACATATGTAGGATCTTCATTTGAGCCAGTTTGCTACAGCAGGAAAATAATCCTGCTGCAACAGGAAATGGGAATTATTATGTGGATTCTAATTAATGGGCATTTTTTTTGTAGGGATTGATCCATTCAAATTACAAAACTTTTTAGAAGCCTTTTTAAATCTCGGATACACTACAAGTTTGCATTTCCTGCTGTACAGGACAATTCTCAGCAACAAAAGAGTGATCAAATTAAGATCCTGCATCTGTACACAGACGCCGCACCCTGTAGTGAATGAGCAATCTGACGTGTGGGCCAGTGGATTCAACTAGTAACACATAGATAGTAGAAATACCAGGAATACACTACTGTACTAAGCCATTCAAATGATCTTCTTTTTATTGTTTATCACTCTCTGTTCCTTTCTTTACTTCCATTCTTCCCTGTTTTTCCTCCTCTCTCTCCCTGTACACAGTATGGATAGGGTTACAGTGTTTGTAGAGTGGTGAGGCGCTTCAGTGCTAAGAATAGCAATGTCTACAGCCTGGTCTAAAGTAGCAGTGTCTCCTCAGCCACCACACGGTCTCATCTGTTGTCACTGTTAATACAAACCCCCGCCTCACCGCCCCTCTCCCTATATCACCCCGACAGAGAGGAGCTGGTCACAGCGTCATGGCAACCGACACAGTCCTCTCACTGTTACATCTTTGTCTGTCTGTAGGTCTGTGAGCATGTCTGTATGTAAGAAATGGACAACTATTGAGAAAGTTGATGAATAGTGATAAAGGTATTGTGATCTCCCCTCTCCCCACCCTAAAAGTGAACCCTCTGAGGCTGCTAGAGTAGCCCCCCCCCCCCCCTGGGACGGCAAGCTATACGGTTGTCAGGCTGGAGATCCCTGAGAGAGGGGAGGGATGACAACGCATGCCCCTGAGACACAACGGACGCAGAGAGAGAGAGCCCTGTGGGTGTAACAGAGGTGAGAGAATGAGATAGAAAAGTAATACCACACGCGTACACACACACAAATATATACACACACACCCTCTCTCCCACTCTGTCTCTCTCTTTCACACACAAAGTCTTCCAAATGATATATTCCTGGTCTGTCTCCGCAGATATGAACCATATACAGCCCATGCTATATAGCTGGGGAGTATTTCACTTTTTTGTGAAATCTCTATTCATATGACATTTCAGTCATTTTGCAGATTCTCCAGAGTGACTTAGTGCATTCATCTTAAGATAGCTAGGTGGGACAACCACATATCACAGTCAGAGTAAGTACATTTCCCTCAAAGTAGCTTTCAGCAAAGTCAGATCTAGTAGGGGGGAAGTCAGATCTAGTAGGAGGGAAAGTTAGATCTAGTAGGGGGGAAAGTCAGATCTAGTAGGGGGAAAGTCAGATCTAGTAGGGGGAAAGTCAGATCTAGTTTACAGATTGGTCTTCCTGTCTGTCTGTAGGTCTGTGAGCATGTCCTGGTATGTAAGAATGGACAACTATTGAGAAAGTTGATGAATAGTGATAAAGGTATTGTGATCTCTCCCCTCTCCCCACCCTAAAGTGAACCCCTCTGAGTGCTAAGAGAGCTCACCCCCCCCCCCCCTGGGACGGCAAGCTATCGGTTGTCAGGCTGGAGATCCCTGAGAGAGGGGAGGGATGACAACGCATGCCCATGGGCCACAACGATGCGACAGACGCAGATCGAGATTGAAGGAGAGAGAGAAGAGAGAGAGAGAGAGAGAGAGAGAGAGAGAGAGAGAGAGAGAGAGAAGAGAGAGAGAGAGAGAGAGAGAGAGAGAGAGAGAGAGAGAGCGCCCTGAGGGCGGAGCAGAGGTGAGAGCGCGTGAGATAGAAAAGTAATGCCACACACCTCTCTCCCCCTCTGTCTCTTTCTCTTCTCATACACACACCCTCTCTCCCCCTCTGTCTTCTCTCTCTGTCTCATAACACACCCTCTCTCCCCCTTGTCTATCTCTCTTTATCATACACACACCCTCTCTCCCCCTCTGTCTCGCTCTCTGTCTCTATACACACCCCCTCTCCCCCTCTGTCTCTTTCTCATACACACACCTCTCTCCCCTCTGTCTCTTTCTCTGTCTCATACACACACACCTCTCTCCCCCTCTGTCTCGCTCTCTGTCTCATACACACCCCCTCTCCCCCTCTGCTCGCTCTCTGTCTCATACACACACCCTCTCCTCCCCTCTGTCTCTCTCTCTGTCTCATACACACACCTCTCCCCTCTGTCTCTCTCTCTTGTTCTATACACACAGCCTCTCTCTCTCTCTGTCTCATACACACAGCCTCTCTCTCTCTGTCTCATACACACAGCCTCTCTCTCTCTGTTCTCATACACACAGTCTCTCTCTCTCTCTGTCTCATACACACAGTCTCTCTCTCTCTGTCTCATACACACATCTCTCTCTCTCTGTTCATACACACAGTCTCTCTCTCTCTGTCCTCATACACCAGCCTCTCTCTCTCTGTCTCATACACACAGTCTCTCTCTCTCTCTGTCTCATACACACAGTCTCTCTCTCTCTGTCTCATACACCACACAGTCCTCTTCTCTCTCTGTCTCATCACACACAAGTCTCTCCTCTCCTTCGTCTCATACACACAGCCTCTCTCTCTCTGTCTCATACACACAGCTCTCTCTCTCTGTCTCATACATACCCTCTCTCCCCCTCTGTCTCTCTCTGTCTGTCTCATACACACGTCCCGTGGACATGAACCATATACAGTCCAGTGCTACATAGTTATTTTACCTTTGTGATTTCTCTATTCCATTTGACATTGTAGTCCTTTAGTAGATTATTCAGAGCGATTTAGGGCATTCATCCTAAGATAGCTTAGGTGAGACAACCACATATCACAGTCATAGTAAGTAATTTTTTTCTCAAAGTAGTTTTCAGCAAAGTCAGGAGCTAGTGAAGGAGAAAAAGTCAAGTGTTAGTTCAGGAAAGGCTTAAAAAGATATGTATTGATTATTTTCCCTGATGAAATTTTATAGAGTGGAGAGAGGGGCTTTCTATCTGCAGTGCTGTTGCAGTCCAGATGGTATGTGTCATGAAGGTACAGATAGATACACAGCATGGTGATAGGTTAGGGGCTACAAAGGAGCTGTCTTTTGAAGGAGCGACCCTCAACACACACGTCTCTACTACCCCCACCCCCCCCCACACACACACATCCTCTCCCTGCTCTCCACCTGTTGAATCACCTTCACCAACATCACAAGACAGAAAAAGTGGAACGACAAACCCACTCGAGCAGACATTACAAAACGAGAAAGAGTATGTGTATATTCGCGTGTATGTGCGCGTCTCTCGTCCAACCTTGGTGTTGGCCGGTTCTCTCTGGGGCCCATCTGTGTAACCATGGTGATTGAGCGATCTCCATCTCTGTGTGTTAATCTGGTCTTCCTGGGGCCGCAGCACAGAGGAAGGTGATGCAGAATAAGAAGTGCTCATTAATTTCACTAAAACTGCTTGTGGGCAGGGACTGCTGTCTGAACGATACTCAGAGAGTCTAGTGTGTGTATGTGTTTGTGTGTGTTTGTAACTCACTGTAAGGGGAAGAAGGGATTTCGAGGAGTGTGTGTATCTGTGTGTGGGCGTGTGTGTGTGTGTGTGTGTGTGTGTGTGTGTGTGTGTGTGTGTGTGTGGTGTGTGTGTGTGTGTGTGTGTGGTGTGTGTGTGTGTGTGTGTGTGTGTGTGTGTGTGTGTGTGTGTGTTGTGTGTTTCTGTCTGTTGTTTGAGATGTCTTCAGTCAGGGGTATGCTTTGACAGCAGGGTGATTGGGATGGCAGCTGCTGGGTAATTTGAGTTTGAGCAATGTTGTGTCAGACTCTCTTCCAAAACCAACGGACGCAGCGATGCACACACGCACGCACACACAAAACACGCTTGGCTGGAATCCAACAGCAGGTCCACAGATCCTGATACCTCTGCGTTCGACATTACAGGCTACCTTGTAGTCGCTACAGTTACTGAATGAGTGAAGCAAACCTGAAGTACCACAACAGAGCTTTGAGTGTCTAACTTCTCTCTCTGAAATCAATTCAATGTAATAGCTTCCATTTTTACCTGGCCAGAGAATTACAGCCCAGTATTGTCGCCTATGCAGGTCTTCTAAGTATAACTTGACCACAAAGCACTTGGGACCATATGAATCTGAACAAATTTACTGGAAAATCTATGTTTCAAACTCCATTTCCAACTTTGCTGTGTTGACAGAATCAGTTCAGATCAGAGTGTGTGAGCGAGTTTGTAAGTGAGTATACGGACATGAGTGTTGTGTGTGTGTGTGTGTGTGTGTGTGTGTGTGGTGTGTGTGTGTGTGTGTGTGTGTGTGTGTGTGTTGTGTGTGTGTGTGTGTGTGTGTGTGTGTGTGTGTGTGTGTGTGTGTGTGTGTGTGTGGTGCGTGCGTGGGTGTGTGTGGTGTGTGTGTGTGTAGA
>NC_036862.1:18234108-18239549 GCF_002910315.2 Salvelinus sp. IW2-2015 | reverse complement strand
GAATCAATTACTGAGGGAGATAGGCAGTGAGACAGTTTTAAGTCCAACAGAGGCTTGCAGTCCTGGCTAGTGACACGACCACAGTGTAGGAGTTAACATTGTTCACATTCATAAGGGGTGTGTGTGTGTGTGTGTGTGTGTGTGTGTGTGTGTCAGAGACGACACAGTACGTTCTACTCTGTTCTGCCGACTAACCCAGACTCCAGGACTTTCTGTCCATCTCACTGCTAAGTGTTTGACCAATAAAGACAACTCTATGACACGTAGAAGAGAGATAGGATTATGTACATGTTGTTTAATGCACAACTCAATACTCTAATGTAACCTAATAGCAGCCCTGCCTGCCCAGAGTTAAGACCACAGGTCTAACAGTCCAGGTGCTGTTTCTCCACTAGGGGAATGTAATGGACCGGAGACGGAGAGGACAATGTTACAGTGATAATCTAGTTAGAATGACCTGGCTGGTTCTCCTCCACTAAACTGATGTCTGTATGTTTATCTTTTAAATTCAAGAGATAGAGCCGCTTCAGTGCAGCTCAAGACGGTTCTCATTTCCTTATTCATACTCATCCCAGCTCTCCACTTTCTCTCTCCTCCACTCCCCCTTATCTACTACACCCCTTGTCCACCTCTCTCTCCCCGGTTCCTATCACTCTCTCTGCCCCACACTTCTCCGCTCGTCTTCCACTCATCCCTCTCTCTGCTATCCCTCCTTCTCTGTGCTGTATCAGTGAATAATTGGAGTATTTGACAGATCAGACCGTCTCATGGTGTATCTCGTGGATTGGCATGCCTGAGGCGCCCGCTTGGCTTGGCAGACAGGTTTGGCTTCAGCTGCAAACTCTGCCAGTTTTTGCATTCACACACACAGCTTCGATGCCACATTTGTGTACAAGAGAAACAAAGGAGTGGAAAATATGAACTGATGAGATGAGAATGAAATCTGCCTGGTAGCTGAGCTACAGATAGCAGTTCTCGCCAACCTCCTCAGATCACTGAAACATCTGACAAATAATGTAGAAAGAGAAATGATTTTCTCTACATTCATTACTGTTATCTTCCAGAGTCGTGTGGCATGAAGAAAATATGAAGCATTGTTTGTTATATTGCGTTATCTTATTTCATAAATCCGGTTGGTGTTAGTGCCAGGTCTCATCACTCCTATCTCAGCTTTGCCCAGTGTGTGTGTGAGATCCAGTGACGCCCACTCTGATTGGTTATCCAGTGGGGTGAGGTCACATTCCTGCAGAGAGCATAGTTGGTGAAGTGGGCTGGGGTTGGGCATGTGGTTCGGCCTCAACCTCAGAACAGTGAGAGAAGAACAAGAGGTGGAAATGAGGAGGAGGCGGAGGAAGAGGATGAGGAGGAGGAGAAGGGGGGGGGGGTGTTCATATGTCTGGATAACTTTCTCTGACATCCAGCAGCAGTAGTGGCAATGTCAGGGACAAAGAACGACTGTAAACCCGCAGACCTGGCCCTTCAATCAAAAACTAATATGAGATTCAGAAGTGGATAGAGATGCAAAGATATGTTCACATGCTGAGAGGTGAAGCATACAGAGGAGACAGAAGAGCGAGAGAGAGACAGAGAGAGAGAGAAAAGGAGAGARACAGAAAAAACGAGAGAGAGACCCTATTCTGAGAGGTGAAGTAGTCTGACAGAGGATCTTTGCTTAGCGAGCCTGCTGCTCCAATCAGAACAGAAGACAGCAGCGGGACGTGGCCACAGTATTGCCCGAGAGATCATCCACCACCACCAGAGAGAGGACCCCTTAGGTATGAAAACTTGAGAGGTGGCCAACAAACTGCCTGACAGATCAATCATTCCATCCCCTGGGGGAGATGACCCCTAACAGGAGACGGAGGGTGAGGTGGCCAAGATGCTGCCTTACAGATACAGGACACACAGAGAGGTGGCCAAAACACTGCCTGACCCATCACTCATCCTCGAGCCACAGAAGAGTGTACACACACATATGAAGGCATGTACACACACTCAGAGAACTAAATGCCTCTGGGAACCTGTAGGACATGAGGCCACTGGAAAATTCAATTATATGCATAATTTCTTCACCTGTTTACTAATCAAATGGTCATTATTGCGCATAATGACATGTGTGTGTGGACAGAATGGCTGGCTGGAGCACCCAGTGATTTGCCATTGATATGTTCATATTTAAATGACTGATTTGTACGTGATGTGTTCATATTTAAATGGTTGTCAAGAGGAGCATCTGTCTCCTCCTCTTCTCCCCCTTTTACTCCCTCTCTCCTTGTACTCCCTCATCTCTTTCCCTCCTCTCCCTCTTCTTTATCCTTTCATTTTCTCCTCCCATTTCTAGCCCCTTTAATGTGTGTAATGCGTGATCCTTATCCTTTTAGAAATCACCCGTTCTAGGGAGGCGAATTCCCTCATCCCTTCTATCTTTTTTAATAGGGGAAATGGAGGGAGAGAGCGAGGGATTACAGCTCAATAACAGCATGGCATTATGACTCCCCGTTCCCCACCTACACACGGATTAACTGAGGGGAGAAAACCTGCTTTAGCATTGTAACCTGAAAATACTCTCCTCCTATCGAAAGGCATTTAGGACCAATAAACATTAATAAGAGAGTACAATCACATTCAGTGAAGGGATAAATGAAAACCATGCATCATGGTGACAGAATGTTCTCACTTGACTGCTGCTCTTTCAATAGCCGGCGAGCCTAAACACGTTTGTTTGCCTCGCCAAAGCCAGCCATGCTTTTGTGTGGTTTAGAATTTGGGAGACACAATTTGGATCCAGTATAAACAAGGGTTAGCTGTCAATCATTATGAGGTTTTTTCTTGGGAGCAATTGTGGGTTAACTTGAAATTCCATGTTGTACAGACCACAACTATTTCTCTGTTTTATCCCAGTTCCTCTCATATGGAACAATCCCCTGGGCAGACAGGTGTGTGTATGGCCCAATGGGTCTGCCTGTCTCTGATAAGGAATGAGAGTGACATTCGACTGTTCAATCAAAAGCTGTATGTGGAAGTCTCCAGGGGAAGAAGATAGGGAGGGGGAGGGAGGGGAGGAGGAGGGAGGGAGGGGAGGGAGGGAGGGAGGGAGGGAGGGAAGGGAGGGAGGGAGGGATGAGGAGAGGGAGGGGAGAAGAGAGGACAGGTGTAAGGGTAAGGAGATAAAGAAAGGTGAGGAAGGAGTGGAGAGGAGATCAGGGTGCCCCTGGTGGTAATGGTCTCTTGACCTGAGCATCAGACGGGAAGTGAGAGAAGAGAATTGCAAGGTGCATACCTCCTGGGTTAATGGCCGCTGACCTGACAACAGACGAGTGAGAGAGAGATTGCAAGGTGCCAACCCGACTTTTGCTGTGTAATGGCCTGGTAGACCCTGAACCAGACAGGAGTGAGAGAGGAGAATGCAAGGTGCACCCCTGTGGTAATGGCCCTTGACCCTGGACAACAGACAGGTAGTGAGAGAGGATGATGCAAGGTGCAACCCCTGTGGTAATGGTCCTGATCTGACACAAGAAGGAGTGAGAGACAGTAGATGCAAGGTGCACGCCTGTGGTAATGTGCCCTGACCCTGACACAGACAGGAAAGTGGAGAGAGGAGATGCAAGGTGCATACCCCTGTGGTAATGGCCTTGACTGAACACGACAGGAGTGGAGAGAGGGAGATGCAGGTGGCCTACCCTGTGGTAATGGCCTTGAACTGAACAGACAGGTAGTGAGAGAAGGAGATGCAAGGTTGAGATCCCCTGTGGTATGGCCTGGACCACTGACACAAGTGACAGAGTGAGAGAAGGAGATGCAGGTGCCCGACCTGTGGTAAATGGCCTTGACCTGACACAGACAGGAGTGAGACGAAGAGATGCAAGGTGGCACCCCTGTGGTATGGTCCTGACCTGAACACAGACAGGAGTGAGAGAAGGAGATGCAAGGTGCACCCCTGGTGGTTAAATGGCCCTGACCTGACACAGAACAGGAGTGAGAGAGGAGATGCAAGGTGCACCCTGTGGTAATGGCCTTGACCTGAACACAGACAGGAGTGAGAGAGGATAAAGAGAAAGTAGGAAGAGGGAGAAAAAAGGCATAGGTGGAGAGGAGATGAGAAAAGGGCAGGGGAGAGGGAGAGTGGTGTCCTCTGTGTTAATACATGTAAGTTCTGCACTGGCTGGACTCACTCCTCCCAGGCTGTGCCAAGCCAGTGATTTATGGCTTATTTGGAGATAGCTGGGCCATGTAACACCAATTTCTCATCCGGCCAAAGACTGAGAACAGAGGGGGAGGAGGAGGAGAGGAAAAGGAGGGAGGATAGAGACTGGGGGACAAAATTAATAGGGGAAGAAAAAAGTATAGTGGAAGGGAGCAGGAGAAGAGAGGAATGAATAAATGGGAACAGGGGAAAGAGGAAGAGGATCAGAGATGAGGAGTGTAAGAGAGATGAGAAAGAGGAATGCAGTGTCAGAAAGGGGAGGAGGGGTAGAGGAGAGGAGCCTGCACTTTGATCTGGACCAAAGATCGTTGTTCATTCACCATCAACACCAAGAGGGAATACATTATTACCACCCTCTCTCTCTCTCAACTCTCTCCTGTTCACACCGGCCTCTTTTACTCCTCCAGCTCCACTACAGACAAGCTAACCAGGTACATTCTTCATCCACACTCCATACAGTATCTCCACAACTCAAAAGCCCTAAACTCCCCTCTGACACTAGTAAATTGCAGCGCTTTGGACAATACGTGGTGAATGAGTTTATGTGTGTGTACAGTATGTGGTGTGTGTGTGTGTGTGTGTGTGTGTGTGTGTGTGTGTGTGGTGTGTGTTGTGTGTGGGTGGGGGTGGGGTCGGTGTGGGTGTGTGTTGTGGTGTGGGTGTGGTGTGTGTGTGTGGTGTGTGTGTGTGTGTGTGTGTGTGTGTGGCTGTGTGTGTGTGTGTTGTGTGTGTGTGTGGGTGTGTGGGTGGGTGGGTGGGTGGGTGGGTGGGTGGGTGGGTGGGTGTGTGTGTGTGTGTGTGTGCCGCGGTGTGTGTCCGCCAGTAGAGGTAGTAGCAATGTAAAAGACAAAGAAAACGACTACAGACGCTAACAGACCTACAGACCTGCCAGACCTACAGACCTACAGACCTGGCAGACCTACAGACCTAACACACCTGCAGACTAACAGACCTACAGACCTGCAGACCTACAGACCTAGCAGAACCTATAGACCTAATCAGACCCTGGCCCTTCAAACTAAAAATGAAGTAAGAGATTCAGGAGTGGGAAGAAAGGAGACAGAGAGAGATGAACAGGTGTTAGAGAGGGAACGTGACCAATATGCTGATGAAGAGATGTGCCCATCATGACAGAGAGAGAGGGAGGGAAGAGAGAAAAAGAGAGAGGAAGAAGGAAGAAAGAGAGGGAGGGAGGGAGGAGGGAGGGAGAGACCATTATATTTCCTTGCAATCCGTA
>NC_036862.1:18214576-18233620 GCF_002910315.2 Salvelinus sp. IW2-2015 | reverse complement strand
GTCCCTACCTTTATCTTTAGGTGCTGCTGCAGCCACCTCAACTGCCTCATTCTCATCTTCTGAAAAGACACCTAAACACATAATCAGACAAGAATATCACTTTGAAAATCCACCAGCAAATCCCCGACAATGAGATCAATATATTTATTTTCATAGCTAATATTTTATACGTGACCTGTAGTTTAATTTTTGTTTGTACCAATGTGAAGTATTGTAATTGATCAGGAAAATGAGGTGATGCTCCACAATACAGTGATGCTCCTGGCTTGATTAAAGCCATAGAGAAGAACTGACCTGGGCGTCACTCAGCTTCTCCCTGCTGCAGGAGCCTCAACCTCAACAGCCTCCTCTGCAGAAAACACGGAACAAGAGAAATCAATTTGACTTTCATTCAACTGGAATTGGAGAAGTATTGATTCAGTGCTCTATTACTGCTCTCAATACAAACATAATTAGAGCTACAAACCTGGGCACTTTTTGGCTCTTCTACCGCCACAGCATCGCTCTCCACAGGAACTTAAAGGGGAAAACACAACTATTGTCATTATTCAGTAAACAATGAAATACCCTGTGCTTATTAGTGACATTGTTGAGTATTTGGCTGTCTTACCTGCTGCTGCCTTAGCAGAGAGTGCGACACAAAAGTTAGTGCAAGATGATCAGAACCTTCATGTGGTGAGATGTGGTGCTGCTTGTTGATGAAAAGGAGAGAACGTGTTGGAGGAATCAACTAGAGGTGTGATACACAATCATTTCAGACTATCACTAGACAAGTAGTATTCCCAACAGAAGACACCTTAAAAATCGAGCTAAAAGTTCATCATCACCACGTAAATACATACATCTAAACCGAGAAAGGGAAGAAAATAAGCCAAGTTGAATGAGTCGACACTAGGTAAACAGATGCTGTAGGACTTAACCTTTGTAGTATAGTAGGTAAATCACTCTTTTCTTCAGGTACTCTTCCTCAGGTAGGCCAGTGATGGAGTGATGAATGGAGATTCGTACTCTCTTTATATACTGTTCTGTCRCGCAAACTTTCACTTATGCARGTGCAGTGAYTGACGAAACAGCATTGGACTTTGACACTTTATGGCTTTGTGTTTATACTTCAGATAAAAAATTCAAGATTCAACCTGGACTCGGGGGTAGACATAACATAGTAAAAGTAAATCCAGGACACTGCCGTTAGTATGATATGTTACGTTTRGTATTCATTTGTGGATGTCCATCATTCGTTTCATATTAWATGGTATGAATAAAAATGTGTATGATATGTTACGAATTGCAATTCGTACAATGTTATGAATTTGCAAAACATATATGTTACGAATTCCAATTTGTWATGGCTAATGTTAGTTAAGTGGCTCAGTTTAGCTAGGTTGCTAATGTTAGCTAGGTTGCTAATGTTAGTCATGTTAGGGGTTAGGAGTTAGGTTAAAAGCTTAAGTTTAGGGGAAGGGTTAGCTAACATGCTAAGTAGTTGCTACGTAGCTAAAAAGTAGTAAATATTTGCTAATTAGCTCAAATGGTAAAGTTGTCCATGATAAGATTCGAACACACATCCTTTGGGTTGCTAGACATTCATGTTATATGCCTCGACCAACCACCCTTATATGCCCCGACCATCCACCCCGACCAACCACCCTACTTTAATTTTTGACCAACCACCCTTCTTTTGTTTTTGCCTGAAGTAACCTTCTGTCTTATGTAACCATACCAAATGTAACATATCATACTAATTTGGGTTTACTATGTTACGTCTAGTCTTTGAGACCAGGCTGCCAGATTAGGAATTATAATACAGCCTTTATCAATGTCACTCACTGTGTTGTAGTAAGTGGTGGTAAAATAATAACAATGTCCTTATTGTGATCATGTCTGGAACGATGCCCTGGAGATCACCTTTAATTCTTTGCTGACCATAAACTGCTTCCTTAACTAACTWGATGTCATCCAAGGAGTGGGTCGGACATGAACAAATATTATGTTTCAGACTAACTATAATGTATCATCAATATGTGGTGACTGGAAGGGTATCAAACCCATGGAGACCATGTGTTTCCAGCTATTACTATGAGCTTGTCCTCCCCAATTAAGGTGCCACCAGCTACCTGCGTCATAAGTAGCCTTGGCTTCTGCTGAGCCGAACACATCATAGGAGCAGGAGCCTATCTCTTGTTTCTGCAGTGTGAAGCAGCTTGGAAAATATGCTTGTCTATTGCAAGGCCTAACCCTAATCTATCTCCTTAATGCTGAATGCCAGCAGAAATGCATTGGGTTCAGTTTTTAGTATGACTCAGCCAGCAATTGAACTCCAAACCTTCCAACTTCAGGGCAGACACACTAACCACAAGGTCACTGAGTTGGTAAAGTATATTAGGGGAGATGTAAAACACCATAGATTGAATACTAATCTGTTGGGTTGTTTTCCTAGACACAGATTAAACCTACTCCTGGACTGAAAAGCAAGCTTTTCCAACCGTCTTGAAGGAGTTCCCACAAATGCTGAGCACTTGTTGGCTGCATTTCCTTCATCTTTGGTCCAACTCATCCCAAACCATCTCAATTGGGTTGAGGTCGGGGATTGTGGAGGCCAGGTCATCTGATGCAGCAGCATCCATAACTCTCCTTGGTCAATAGCCCTTAACCAGCCTGGAGGTGTATTTTGGGTCATTATCCTGTTGGGGAAAATGATTGTCCCACTAAGCGCAAACCAATGGGATGGCGTATCCCTGCAGAATGTGGTAGCCATGCTGGTTAAAGTGTGCCTTGAATCCTAAATAATCACCAACAGTGTCACAAGCAAAGCACCATCACACCTCCTCCTCCATGCTCCACCCATGCGGAGATCATCCGTTCACCTACTCTGCGTCTCACCAAGACACGACGTTAGAACCAAAAATCTCACATTTGGACTCATCAGACCAAAGGACAGATTTCCACTGGTCTAATGTCCATTGCTTTAGTCTTTTTGGCCCAAGCAAGTCTCTTCTTATTGTTGTCCTTTAGAGTGGTTTCTTTGCAACAATTCGACCATGATGTCTAATTCCTCCTCGTCTCCTCTGAACAGTTGATGTTGAGATGTGTCTGTTACTTAAACTCTGTGAAGCATTTATTTGGGCTGCAATTTCTGAGGCGGATAGCCCCTTGGGTGCTGCCATAGTTACATTAGAAGTGCCCATCCAAGAAGGTTCAAGGTCATTGTCCACAGATAAAATTACATCAAATCAAGTTATATCTACAGTAGCTTTGATTGGACTGATTATGTCAACATCATACTTTCAAAATCTTCGCTAACAGTCATCATCATGATCAAGTCGACAACTACAGACAAATCCTTTTTAATCCTTGTCATATGACGAGAAATAATGAAGAGAAATTATAGATTAAACATATCAGTGCTCATCGGCCATTGGACATAAACATTACACAAGTTGGAAATCACAAATTCAACAATGAGTGGTGAGTCCAAAAATGTCTTGATGTGCTTGGCGTAAATGATGTAATATGCCAGGGAGATGTGTATACTGTAGCTTAGAAAGTAATACTAAGTGTATGTTGTGTAGTAAGATGTTAGTAGCCCATGTGCCTCACCCTAATAATTTGGTATTTTTTCCCCACTTAATTTAGTCTACTGTTGGTGTCCACATCACCAACGATCTGTCACGGTCCAAACACACCAAGACAGTCGTGAAAAGGGCACGACAAAACCTTTTTGCCCTCAGGAGACTGAAAAGATTTGGCATGGGTCCCCAGATCCTCAAAAAGTTATACAGCTGCACCATCAAGAGTATCCTGACCGGTTGCATCACCACCTGGTATGGCAACTGCTCGGCATCTGACCGTAAGGCGCTACAGAGTGTAGTGCGTATGGCCCAGTACATCACTGGGACCAAGCTTCCTGCAATCCAGGACCTATATAATAGGCGGTGTCAGAGGAAAGTCCATCAAATTGTCAGAGACTCCAGTCACCAAAGTCATAGACAGTTTTCTCTGCTACTGCACGGCAAGCGGTACCAGAGTGCCATGTTTAGGACCAAAAGCCCCCCCGCCCAATATGTTTTGTACACTGCTGCTACTCCCTGTTTATTATCTATGCATAGTCACTTCACCCCTACCTACATGTACAAATTACCTCTAACCTGTACCCCCGCACACTGAACCCCTGTATATAGCCTCGTTATTGTTATGTTATTGTGTTACTTTTTATAATTTTTAAACTTTTGTTTATTTGGTACATATTTTCTTAACTCTTCTTGAACTGCACTGTTGGTTAAGGGCTTGTAAGTAAGCATTTCACGGTAAGGTCTACACTTGTTGTATTCGGCGCATGTGACAAATAAAGTTTGATTTGATTTGTTCTGACTTGGTGGTTCACATGTAGCCGATAACCTGTTTTAAAGAAATGTTATCATCAAATATTGTAAGKGCTTTCATTGTCTGCTTATATGCCCCCTCTATTTATCCTACAGTTCTGACTTGGTGTACAGGGAGAATACTGTAAGAACGACCCATGTTCTGAATTCTGTCGCTGTACATTTCAAAAGTGCTGAACAAATAGTTATATTGACAACGTCTGTCCCAGCTCGCTTATTAATGTCTTAATCGAAATTACGGATTGCCTCTTATCCTCTTGTCGCCCCCTTATGCCATAGTTTGTACATCTCAATTGTCAGTAGAAACCACATTTGTTTAAGCAAGTCAGCCATATCAGCTATGTTTTTTTTAAAGGCAGTAAATGAGGCTGAATGAACAGTTTTTTTCCCCCACCAAGATTTACATGCGAAAATCACCACTGTATACAGTATATGTATTTTATACACCTGTCAATAACAAGTGCGGCTGAAATAGCCGAATCCACTAATTTGTGTGTGTGTGTGTATATATATATATAGATACACACACAAAAGTATATGGGCACCCCTTCAAATTAGTGGATTTGGCTATTTCAGCCACACTTGTTATTGACAGGTGTATAAAATCCATAGACAAACATTAGCAGTAGAATGACCTTACTGAAGAGCTCAGTAACTTTCAACTTGGCACTGTCATAGGATACCACCTTTCTAACAAGTCAGTTTGATCASCATTCGCAATGTCAAGCTTTGGCTGGAGTGGTGTAAAGCTTGCCACCATTGGACTGGAGCAGTGGAAACGCGTTCTCTGGAATGATGAATCACGCTTCACTATCTGGCAGTCGGACGGACGAATCTGGGTTTGGCGGATGCCAGCAGAACACTACCTCCCCCAATTCATAGTGCCAACTGTAAAGTTTGGTGAAGGAGGAATAATGGTCCGGGGCTGTTTTTCATGGTTCGGGCTAAGCCCCTTGGTTCAAGTGAAGGGAACACTTAACGCTACAGCATACAATTACGATTCTGTGCTTCCAACTTTGTGGCAACAGTTTGTTCCAGCATGACAATGCCCCGGTGGACTAAGTGAGGTCCATACAGAAATGGTTTGTCGAGATTGGTGTGGAAGAACTTGACTGGCCTGCACACAGCCCTGACCTCAACCCCATTGAACACCTTTGGGATGATTTGGAACGCCAACTGCGAGCCAGGCCTAATCGTCCAACATCAGTGCCCAACCTCACTAATGCTCTTGTGGCTGAATGGAAGCAAGTCCCCGCAGCAATGGTCCAACATCTAGTGGAAAGCATTCCCAGAAGAGTGGAGGCTGTGTTGCATATGGTTCTGTTTCTCTAGGTGTGACTTAGGCTGTTGTCATCTATTATGTCATGTTGTCAGTAAAGGTTCATTGTAAATGTGGATTGTCTTTTCAAGAAATAAGATAAAGACATTCCATACAGGATGGAAATTGGTCTACTGCTTTTGTCCCTCCGATATACAAACATACATTGAAGAGGCAATCTGCTGTTGCTACATCCATTTTTGGACTAATAAATTAATGCTATGTACCCATTGATTCTTGAAGAATATAACTCATAAATGATGAGTTTAGGTCAACTATCATAATCCAAAATATAAGCTTGTTTTACTTCAATGATTGTAAATAAAGTAAGTATAAACAAACACTATATAGCCTAAAAGCATGGTTAAAACTATCATTTTGATCGATGGAAGGTGAATTTCAGAGTGGTGACATTTTTACAACCCCATCCCTCAGCTTTTTACAGGAACAGGGCAGGGACTAGAATTTGTTCTTGTTTCAACTGGTGATTGCAGCTTTAAGTTGGAGAGACTGGAAATGTTAGACAAATCGCTGCAACAGACCAATAAAGTGATTATAACTAAATGAACATACCCCTACGTTATCTCAAGGTCAACAGTGCTGAGAAAAACGTGCTGTAAATTGAATCAATCCATGTCCGTATTGATTTTCCATGTTTACAATTTCCTTATCACAATTATGGTTTATCATCACTTACTGGAACACACATTCAAAAAGGGACTTGTCCTTGATAAATGCTGTATTTGAATTCGAAATCAGATCTGAAGTACGTACACAAAGCCATATAATATATATAAAATGTATAATATAATGATATTGGTATTATATTGACATTGATGATATTGATTTAATTTTGTATTTAATTTAAGTCAAACTAAATCCTTTCATGTCTGATCCACTCCTTGTGGAAATGGTTTATGGTCGGGAAATAATAAACGTGACCTCCTTGGCAAAGTTCCATACATGATCACAATAAGGACACTTGTATTATTTTGCAATCTCTTACAGGAACACACCTTCAAACAGGGGCTGGCCATGTTCTGCTGACATTTAAAATGCTGTATTTGAATTCCTAGTATGGGATTTTTCATCTGAAGTATAAATACAAAATCATAAACCATCAAAGTCCAATGCTGTTTCGTCATTCACATCACGTGCGTCAGTGAAATCATGCTGGACAGAACAGTATTTAAACAGCGGAGAAATCTCCACTCATCACTCCATCACTGGCCTACCCGAGGAAGAGTACCTGAGGAGAACAACAGTGATTTACCTACTACAACAGGTAAGAGTCCTATAGTGTCTGTTCCCGTGTGTCGACTCATTCAACTAGTCTTATTTTCTCACCCTTTCTTAATTTAGATGTATGTWTTTACTGTGGTGYTGATGAACTTTTAGCTAGATTTTTAAGGTTGTCTTCTGTTGGGAAATACTCTTGTCTAGTGATAGTCTGAAATGATTGTGTATCACTCTCTCTAGTTGATTCTCCAACACGTTCTCTCCCTTTTCATCCAGACAAGCAGCACCACCATCATCACCACCATGAAGGTTCTGATCATCTTTGTGCTACTTTGTGTCGCACTCTCTGCTAGGGCAGCAGCAGGTAAGACAGCCAAATATTCAACAATGTCACTAATACAGCACAGGGTATTTCATTGTTACTGAATAATGACAATAGTTGTGTTTTCCCCTTTAAGTTCCTGTGGAGAGCGATGCTGTGGCGGTAGAAGAGCCAAAAAGTGCCCCAGGTTTGTAGCTCTAATTATGTTTGTATTGAGAGCAGTAATAGAGCACRGAATCAATACTTCTCCCAATTCCCAGTMGAATGAAAGTCAAATTGATTTCCTTGTTCCGTGTTTCTGCAGAGGAGGCTGTTGAGGTTGAGGCTCCTGCAGCAGAGGAGAAGCTGAGTGACGCCCCAGGTCAGTTCTTCTCTATGGGCTTTAATCAAGCAGGAGCATCACTGTCTATTGTGGAGCCACTGAGCATCACCTCATTTCCTGATCAATACAATTTCTTCACATTGGTACAAAACAAATTAATTAAACTACAGGTCACGTAAAAATATTAGCTATGAAAATAAATATATTGAATCTCATTGTCGGGGATTTGCTGGTGGATTTCAAAGTGATATTTTTGTCTGATTATGTGTTTAGGTGTCTTTTCAGAAGATGAGAATGAGGCAGTTGAGGTGGCTGCAGCAGCACCTAAAGATAAAGGTAGGGACTCTCCATGATGAATGATGTTAAGTTAACCATCACTGTTCTACTATTGATGCCTGTGTACACCGTGCAATGCATGATCACAATGAAATAATGTTTTGGTTTCCCATCAGCAGGGAGGGAAAAAACACCAGCATGACTAAATAAACATTCATTTTTACATTATGAGATCAAACCTTTTACTTTGGAAAGTTCATACTCCTGACAATATCAACTCCTTTATTACGACGTCAAATCATTGTTGTATTTTATCTGCGTGTTCACAGCGGCACGCAGGTTCTGCCCTGACGGATGGTTCAGCTACCAGTCCAAGTGTACATGTTTGTGAACACTCCTCGGTCCTGGTTCGGAGCCGAGGTAACGCACTTCTCAATGTAACATATTTAGTGTCTAAAATTATGACGTGAATTAGTTACTATGACTGCAAATTGTGCACTTTCAAAACATGTTTTGTGTCTGTATACTGAATGTCACATGAGGGAGCTCAACACTTTTGTTCAGTGCAGGCCTACTGGTGAGTGTGTGCACGTGTCTCACCCCTCACCTCCCCGCTCTTCTTTCAGGAACATTGCAATGAACTGGGCGCCAGCCTGGCCTCCGCCAGCTCCTCCCCCGAGTATCGTTACCTGCAACAGATAACCAGAACAGCCAACAGAGCCACCGCCTGGATCGGTGGATTCTACCTCCAGGTGAGAGAAAGGGTCGCCCTGAAAACCTCCGCATCTAAGCATACGTAGCGCCCCGAGATTTTTTGACAGTGACCGGTCAAGAAACAGTTCCGGGTCCTAGAGTTTTTCCCTCAGAGCATATGGCCGGGAAACACTCTGGGCCTTGTGTTTAAATAGCTTCTGATTTTTAATCATGCAGCTAGGTATGATATCAGATCTGTTAGTGGTAAGGGACAGCAGTGCAGCTTGTGGTGGTTCATTTCTTTACTATCAAATGAGGGGAGACTAACTTATCACTCAAGTCAGAGTAATACTAAACTAAAAATTATTCACGTATTAAAAAGGGATCAGGTCAGTACACACACACATATAAAGTTAATCGATTGAGTGCTCTACGATAATGATGGATGGTCAACGAATCACCCTCAGATGATTCGTTGAGAGCCCCGAGACAAAAGTAAAAAGGTATTTTTAGCCAAGATTACACCCCTTTAACCTACATGATGAACAACAGATGTATGGAATGGGTCACAAGGTTAAGACTGGTATGAAAGATACTTATAATTCACAGCAGACAGTATCTGCTGTAAAAACAGTTATCTTTGTGTAGAGACCAGGTCTGGCCTGGGGTCATCTCTCCCAGGTACCATATAGAACAGAAACATTTCTCATGCTATGGAATGAGGTCTCTTTAGGTTTATCACCCAAAAGACATCATAAATCTCCTGTCAGTGTTATCTCCCAGTGGCCGACTTTCAGTTCACAATAGAGTTACAGTGGGGAGAACAAGTATTTGATACACTGATGATTTTGCAGGTTTTCCTACTTACAAAGCATGTAGAGGTCTGTAATTTTTATCATAGGTACACTTCAACTGTGAGAGACGGAACTTAAAACAAAAATCCAAAAAATCACATTGTATGATTTTTAAGTAATTAATTTGCATTTTATTGCATGACATAAGTATTTGATACATCAGAAAAAGCAGAACTTAATATTTGGTACAGAAACCTTAGTTTGCAATTACAGAGATCATACGTTTCCTGTAGTTCTTGACCAGGTTTGCACACACTGCAGCAGGGATTTTGGCCCACTCCTCCATACAGACCTTCTCCAGATCCTTCAGGTTTCGGGGCTGTCGCTGGGCAATACGGACTTTCGGCTCCCTCAAAATGTTCTATTGGGTTCAGGTCTGGAGACTGGCTAGCCACTCCAGGACCTTGAGATGCTTCTTACGGAGCCACTCCTTAGTTGCCCTGGCTGTGTGTTTCGGGTCGTTGTCATGCTGGAAGACCCAGCCACGACCCATCTTCAATGCTCTTACTGAGGGAAGGGGGTTGTTGGTGTAGATCTCGCGATACATGGCCCCATCCATCCTCCCCTCAATACGGTGCAGTCGTCCTGTCCCCTTTGCAGAAAAGCATCCCAAAGAATGATGTTCCACCTCCATGCTTCACGGTTGGGATGGTGTTCTTGGGGTTGTACTCATCCTTCTATTCTCCAAACACGGCGAGGGAGTTTAGAGCAAAAAGCTCTATTTTTGTCTCATCAGACCACATGACCTTCTCCCATTCTCCTCTGGATCATCCAGATGGTCATTGGCAAACTTCAGACGGGCCTGGACATGCGCTGGCTTGAGCAGGGGACCTTGCGTGCGCTGCAGGATTTTAATCCATGACGGCGTAGTGTGTTACTAATGGTTTTCTTTGAGACTGTGGTCCCAGCTCTCTTCAGGTCATTGACCAAGTCCTGCCGTGTAGTTCTGGGCTGATCCCTCACATTCTCATGATCATTGATGCCCACGAGGTAGAATCTTACATGGAGCCCCAGACCGAGGGTGATTGACCGTCATCTTGAACTTCTTCCATTTTCTAATAATTGTGCCAACAGTTGTTGCCTTCTCATCAAGCTGCTTGCCTATTGTCCTGTAGCCCATCCCAGCCTTGTACAGGTCTACAATTATCCCTGATGTCCTACACAGCTCTCTGGTCTTGGCCATTGTGGAGAGGTTGGAGTCTGTTTGATTGAGTGTGTGGACAGGTGTCTTTTATACAGGTAACGAGTTCAAACAGGTGCAGTTAATACAGGTAATGAGTGGAGAACAGGAGGGCTTCTTAAAGAAAAACTAACAGGTCTGTGAGAGCCGGAATTCTTACTGGTTGGTAGGTGATCAAATACTTATGTCATGCAAATAATGCAAATTAATTACTTTAAAAATCATACAATGTGATTTTCTGGACTTTTGTTTTAGATTCCGTCTCTCACAGTTGAAGTGTACCTATGATAAAAATGACAGACCTCTACATGCTTTGTAAGTAGGAAAACCTGCAAAATCGGCAGTGTATCAAATACTTGTTCTCCCCACTGTATAAGAACCCTCTATTCGGTTGCAAAAAACAACCATTTGATGCAGTATTATAACATAATCTTGCAATTTTTCTCTCACAAGCTGTAGCTAAGTCTTATGACTATTTCTTTACTCAGGGATATGGATGTGGATCGACCGCTCGGGAATGTATTACACCAATGGTACAGCCAGAGCACCGCAACCAGCAATTCCTGCATGTACCTGCAATCTGCTGGTAAGACATGAACCTAAAGATGTTTCAGCCTGGTCTCATGGACTAGACGTAACATAGTAAATGTAAATCCGGAACACTCACATTAGTATGATATTACCTGAAAAGTAATGACAAGTAGCCTGGTCCCAGAACTGTATGACGTGTTAAAATATGCCAGATAAAATTACTAAGATTTTTGTTTGTCTTTTTGTTAGTGGGCCAGGGCTGGAGGAACCTCGGATGTGGCACACAATACCCATTCATCTGCGTCCACAACTATCGCTGTTAGTCACATTTGCGAAGATATTGCTAATTGCTTGACACCTTTTCTAACTGCTTTCAACATTTGCTTTGTTTACTACTGACTGTAAGTGACTTTATGTGTTTGCCAAAGGGCTAAATGTGATGCAATTTCAAATGTAATTGCCCATTTATGTACCTCAACCTGTATTGTTTTCCTGTAATAAWRWTTTTTTAAGTACTTTATGACATTGCATAGGCTAGTACTTTCTGGAAGATGGCAGTATTGTCTACGATAAACTCTGGCTCTTAAAAGGGGAAATATAACAACATGGATATGGTGCTTTTTGTTGACAGCATAAAATGGGATGAGAAAAGGTTTGAGATGACTGAAAGTCTGGAAAATCTTCA
The DNA here is from genome assembly GCF_002910315.2 of Salvelinus sp. IW2-2015. Taxonomy (NCBI): domain Eukaryota; kingdom Metazoa; phylum Chordata; class Actinopteri; order Salmoniformes; family Salmonidae; genus Salvelinus; species Salvelinus sp. IW2-2015. Next base: position 18,221,821 of record NC_036862.1, on the reverse strand, counting down.
ATGTATTTATTGAGTCTTTATTGAGCCTGTCTTTGGCTTGGCTAAGGCTCTGTTAAATCTAGTAAAGGGCGTGGATAGAGGTGTGTTTGGATGGGACATTTGGCACAGAATGTTTTAACGGCCTTATTTGGATAAGAGGGTTTCCAATAAGCAACGGTAAAAAAAGTCACTTACAAATCAAGTTGTATTTGTCACATGCGCCYAATACAACAGGTGTAGACCTTACAGTGAAATGCTTCCTTATAAGCCCTTAACCAACAATGTAGTTAGGAAAAATAATTGTTACAGTATTTACTAAAATAAACTGAAGTAAAAATTAAATCAATTAAAGGGCAACAATAAAATAACAGTAGCGAGGCTATATACAGGGTGTACCGGTACAGAGTCAATGTGTGGGGGCACAGGTTAGTCAAGGTAATTAAGGTAACATGCGTTTAAGGTAACATGTACATGTAGGTAAAGTGACTATGCGTAGATAATAACAGAGAGTAGCAGCAGCGTAAAAGGGGTGGGAGTGGCGGGGGGTCAATACAAATAGTCCAGGTAGCCTTTTGATTAGCTGTTCAGCAGMCTTATGGCTTGTGGGTAGAAGCTGTTAAGAAGCCTTTTGGACCTAGACTTGGTGCTCCGGTACTGCTTGCCGTGCGGTAGCAGAGAGAACAGTCTATGACTAGAGTGTCTGGAGTCTTTGGCAATTTTTAGGGCCTTCCTCTGACACCACCTGGTATAGAGGTCCTGGATGGCAGGAAGCTTAACCCCAGTGATGTACTGGGCTGTACGCACTACCATCTGTAGTGCCTTGCGGTCGGAAGCCGAGCAGTTGCCATACCAGGCAGTGATGCAACCAGTCAGGATGCTCTCGATGGTGCAGCGGATCACGTTGTCTTGGTCATTCTATATCTGTGGTAAAAACAATAAACATATATGATGTACTGGAAATAATCATTTTACTTTGCACAAGATCTTGAGACTAATACAACCTCCATATAGTTTGTCTGGGGTTAATATTACTCCAGTGCTCAGTTTATAACATGATAACATGATAACCAATAACCATAATAAAAAAACATTGATTTCCTCAATGTTAAAKAATGATTCTGCAAACCATAGGAATAATCCATTCGCTTTTCCTCTCTAGCAAGCTATATTCAGAGATGACCCAAAATAATATTTAGTGCTCAAAGATTTGACTCTGGATAATTCACATTCTAGTCTCCACGCGGTAGGTGGCGCTTTCTAGCTTTCTGTCTAAACTTTCTGAACGCTGATCGGTGCGTCCGCAAAGACACGGTTATAAAGATGGCGGCGCATTGAAACAATCTAGGTATTCTTACAAATATTACTACTTGTGAACAAGCTGGGGACAAAAACGTTTATGAGACGTTTTGAATTCTTTTGAATCTTCATAGCTAGCAGTAGTTGTGACCAGGTTTCACAAAAACAAGTGTTTAAAAGTCGGTAACGCGTTTTTTGCATCAACGGATAAGCTCTGTCATGGGCATACTAGCCTCAGCTGCTGTGACCGAGATTTGCAAGTTAGTGGACGATTGCTGTGGAGCGTTACGTGTAGAAGTCTCTCAAAGCAAGGAGCAAATCCTATTGCTAGAGAAGCAACTCAGCCTGGCGGAGTCGAGGTACAGGTCTGTGAGTGGCAAAGGGCTGCCTGTCACCGGCGACTCACCAATAATCAACAGTTCTTCGGGCGATTCACCCGCGGCGAATACCGATGATGCGGGCAACGCTGACGAAGACGAAGGTAGGCTACCGATTTTTCTAAATGCCTGTTGTCAGCCTTTGAGCTAATGATTTGCCAAGAATGGTCAAGTTGACCTCTCACTCTCTCTTTTCCAGTTAACAATCTTGAGGTGGACGGTGTCAATGCCAATCAGCACGCTCCGTGGAAAGAGTATTCCACAGCACCAACTGATGAGGCTGGGCCCCCCACACTGACCCCTGGCTCCATAGTCAGTTCCAATGAGAACACTGGGCCCCCCGCAATGACCCCTGACCCCATAGTCAGTTCCAGTGACATACCCAGAAAGGTAAGAAACTGTACACATAGTAAATAAAAAATGTGTGGATAGAAATATACTATGTAAATGTAAATGTTAAATGTATATATACAAAAGTATGTGGACACCCCTTCAAATTAGTGGATTCGGCTATTTCAGCGGCACCGTTGTTGACAGGTGTATAAAATCGAGCACCCGCCATGCAATCTCCATAGACACACATTGGCAGTATAATGGCCTTACTGAAGAGCTCATTGACTTTCAACATGCACCGTCATATGATGCCACCTTTTCAAGAAGTCAGTTTGTCCAATTTTTGCCCTGCTAGAGCTGCACCGATCAACTGTCAGTGCTGTTATGTGAAGTTAAAAGTCTAGGAGCAACAATGGCTCAGCCGTAGTCCACACAAGCTCACAGAAGGGGACCACCGAGTGCTGAAGCGCGTAGAGTGGAAAAATCGTCTGTCCTCAGTTGCAACACTCACTACGAGTACCAACTGCCTCTGGAAGCAACGTCAGCACAATAACTGTTCGTCAGAAGCTTCATGAAATGGGCTTCCATGGCAGAGCAGCCACACACAAGCCTAAGATCACCATGCACAGTGCCAAGTCCGCTGGAGTGGTGTAAAGCTCGCCGCCATTGGACTCGAGCAGTGGAAACTCGTTCTCTGGAGTGATGAATCACACTTCACCATCTGGCAGTCCAAAGGAAGAATCTGCTGCCCCAATGTGAGTATGAACTGTAATGTTTGGTGGAAGAGGAATAATGGTCTGGGGCTGTTTTTCTAGTGGAAAGCCTGTTATAACAGCAAAGAGGGGACGAGCAGGTGTCCACATACTTTTGAAATGTTGTGTAGAGTAGACAGGACATGGCTTTCTGATGTATTAATGTAGGAAACAAAGAATTGTAATTTCTTTACAAAACATTTTGTATCTGCATGTTGCTGAACTTTGGTCCCCAATTTGGGACCTGTAGAATTTGCGTCTCTGGATTTTCTGACCATTTTCTCTTTATTATTGACAATTCAGTATTGTCTTTGTTTTTCCACAGCAACATATTACCAGTTTCCGAGTTGGTGAAACTCCCAAGATACAACCGTGCACCACGTGCTGTTCCCTCTACCACTGCCCCTTCTGCCGACCGTCTGCGTTCAAACCCAACGAGTTACACCGGATCATCCCACACATCCAGAGCCACCTGAAAAGTGCAGTTCAGAATGACGGTGAGGGGAACTTTGGAAACCGCAGTGTCAGAAAATAACGATTGCCTTGTACTCAGTAATGCTTTGTAGTTGTTCAATTGAGTTGTACGAATGCCAACCACCCAACARGTGCTAATGTCCTTATACACTTGACTTTTTAAAGTCACTATCTAACYTTCTTTTTTTTTATACTGACTGTTTTATTGTCYCCCTTTTCTGTCAGAGTACATCGTCTACAACTGCAAACTGACGTGCAGAGACTACCCTCACTACCACTGCAGCTATTGTGACCATGTACTCTGCAGAAAAGCGTTGTTTATAGAACATTTCAGAGCTTGCAGAAAGCGGAACGGGACTCAAAGACCTGCCCGTGTCCAAGCTCAATCTCCATCTGTTGCTCCGCCCCTCCAGCAACATCCCTCTCCAGCCCAGAGACCTCTCGCCCCTGCAACATCCACACCTGTTCTGCCTCTCACATCTATACCTGCCGTCCCTTCAAGCTCCAGACCTGCCACCCCTCCGAGCTTACCAGTCGCTCTTCAAACTCTAAACACAGACACACCTCCAATGGAAYAACCAGATGCTTCTGCCAGTCACAATCCGGTCACACGCCAGGATTCGGAACCCTCCTCGCCCGAAGTGTATAGCTGCCCTCCGACYCCGCAGATTGAGACCGAGAGACCMCAAAGACCTTCCCAAAGGGACYCAGTTCCTGTGCAGACTCAGTGTGACCACTGCGGCATCATCCTGAACAAGAAGAACTTCAAAGTTCACATGAAGAGGAAACACCATGAAGAGTACATCGCTGCAGAGAACGAGGAGGCCCTGAGGAGATACCTGGCCGAATCCAAGATGGACGTGCCACCCTGGTGCCGTGCCACCAAGGTCCAGTGCGATCTCTGRGGAATCAGGCTGAACAAGAAGAATTTCAAGAACCACATGAAGAGGAAACACAAGGTGAACGTGACGGCGTCGGCCTTCCAGGAAGCTTTCGACAGGTGCCTGGGCGAGCAAGGCCTGTTGGTGGTCGAGAGCTCGTTGCCCGGCTACACTTATACTAGGACGCAGGAAAGAGGAAGGCGGAGGGAAGAGCATGACGATGACCTCTTTCCAGACATCGACATGGAAGAAGAACAAAGCGACAGGTTCCCGGACGCCGGCGCACTACTGGCCCAGGAAACGGACCTGGCGACCCAGCAGTTGCAAGGCGAGAGAGTGCTGACTGGAATGGTACACTGCCAATGGTTGGGTTTAAAGGGGGTTTAATATGGTTGGGCTTATAGAGGGTAGGGGAGAGAGGTAGGCCAAATGAAAAGACAATGTCTGATTATCTCACTGATTCAATACAACTCAGAGATCAGTACTCTAGAACCTAGCTATTCACTCACCTCTTCTTTATTCCCAGAATCCCCAGAGGTACCATGGTCTGGGGAAACCTCATCTCCTGGAGGTAAGTACAGTACCTGTAGATTTATAACAAAGTGTAAATTGTATGGACTTGATAAGTTGAACAAAAATACCTTCCGGGCTGCTGGTGTCAAGGTTCTCCATTTTGATAAGAGGCATCTCTTGCATATCTGCCATCTGTTTTGTATTCATCAGAAACAATTTTTAGAAAAAAATCCACACCACCATTTGAAATATGAAAAAACAATACATTTGGCCGTGTGTATGAAAACTGACCGCATGTCCCCATCCTTATCTGTCGCTGTGCGTCCTGCGTCTCTCCAGTTGGTGGCATCCTGCGTAAAATTGACCCTTTACGGTCGGCACAGCGATTCTCCACTGCACCAGAAAAGAGAAACCCTCAAACGTTATATATTTACATTACCCATTATTTTGTACGTTTTCCAATATGGTAAAAAAAAAAAACAATATCCAAGTCTGCCTGTTGACTTTCCTTGGAAGCTCCCTCTTGCCCGGCAACAAGATCTGTGTCCCGTCTGCTGACAGTGTGTCGGAGGGTTCCGAATTTCTCTGCGCTCCGTCGAGAATGCTGGAATTTTGTCAGCAGCAACTTCCTCCGCAGGTTATCGATTTCACTCTGGCTATGGGAAATTTCCAAACGTAAGGCAGCATGTCCGTCATCTACAAGTTTGCAGATTTCGGCAACGGCTGCATTCGCCAAAACCTCGACGATGGAGGCTAGCTGAGCGTTAAAGGCGACTTATCGTACATGTCCTTTGCACTGTCAATGTTAAACACTTATGTTATGTAATTTGAAATAAGTGCTCAGTCAACGTCTTGAGACTAACAAGTTTTAAGACCATAGACGTAACACCATTTTTCCATAAACAATTTTTCGGCTACTTCCTGGATAATTTTTTCCAAATAAAGGTTGGCTTTTCAAAATAAAGGTTGCTTACACACAGACTTATGTTCCAACATTGCCACCTGCTGCTGAATCTATTTTATGTTGCTCCTACTAAAATTTATTAAATGTTTTAAAAATCAGCCTGTAGTGAATTAAATCAAACACACACTGTCATCCCAAAATTATTTTACTATTTAGTTCAAGTACAAAATACAAAATCAGCATACAACTGAATTATAAAGGAATAAATACTTTTTTACTTACTTAAAAAAAAAAAGTAAGTAATTTGATAGTAGTAAGGGTTAGTAGTCTCCAAACTGAAGCACTGCACTGAGAACACACTCTAACTCTGAACAATGTAACAGTAGCAAGATATACAAAATCTGAAATATCGAATGCATAAATAGCTAATGGGATTTGAGATAGTTGTTTTGCTATGCTGAGGACTAAATAACATTTGCTTTTTGTTTTTACAATAAATGAGAATTGTAAATAAAAATAAACATTGGTAATACATGGTATAGGTGTGTATGCAGTGAGCATATAAGCATATTTTGTCATTCCCTCCACAATGTACTGGCTTCTCCTTTCAGTAACTACTGGGGTTCAGGATCAGTCTCTAAAAGAAACACAGAACAGAACAGATTGTCAGACACATTCCTTTATCTGGAAAGATTTTTTGGGAAACATATGGTACATGAAACTGTCCTCAGAACACTGCATGACATTGAATGAACGAATATTATTTTTTTGCCTGTTACCATATGCTTTTTTTCAGACGTATGTTGTTGTCGATACTAACCTTCCCTGTGGAGTACTTCCTGATGATTTCGTTTGTCAGGATGGCATTGAAGGTCTGCAGACGAGAGCAGGTTCCAGTAGCCTCTTCCCATCCACACGCAGTACGTCCCGGAAGATCCACACCAGCGACTCCAGAGGAAGCTGCAAGAAATGCATCAATTCATGGTTCCAGTGTTTTGCTGCCTATTTGTGGTGAAGTGTTTGTTGTTGAACATTCGGTTCCTAAAGCAGTGGTGTTTTTATATTAAAGGATAGGAAAATCACTAGCTAGGTAGGCTACATGTCAAACCTCTAAAAGGCATTTATGGGGGATTTTCACTCAATTTTAATCTATATTAGTGTCCTTTGGAGGAAGGATTGTTGACATTTGTATCTTAAATCATAATTAAGAACCCTTCTACAGATAACATTGTGAAAATCCCCCAAATCATGTATTTTTGGGTTCTAGTTTCGTGAGGAATGTCCTAACATAAGTATATTTATTAAATGAATGGTAATCTAAGCGTTATTTTCAGTTGCATCATGTATGGAGAATCAAAAACAAAGAGTTTGCGGTTTGGCTAACCGGGCTATCTGAATTGTGTCCCACTCACCACCCGCCAACCCGTCTCTGTTCATCATTATGCATAGTCACTTTAACCATATCTCCATGTACATACTACTCAATCAGCCTGACTAACCGGTGTCTGTATGTAGCCTCGACTTTATACCTCGCTACTGTATATAGCATGTATTTTACTGTTGTTTTATTTCTTTACCTACCTATTGTTCACCTAATACCTTTTTTGCACGGAGGTTAAGTAAGCATTTCCACTGTAAGGTCTACACCGGTTGTATTCGGCGCCGTGACAAAAACTTTGATTTGATTTAAATCTGAAATTAGAAAGAAGAGTGATTTTCTGCAAGTTCTAGGTGAA
>NC_036862.1:18210854-18212498 GCF_002910315.2 Salvelinus sp. IW2-2015 | reverse complement strand
CAGTTCCTGTGCAGACTCAGTGTGACCACTGCGGCATCATCCTGAACAAGAAGAACTTCAAAGTTCACATGAAGAGGAAACACCATGAAGAGTACATCGCTGCAGAGAACGAGGAGGCCCTGAGGAGATACCTGGCCGAATCCAAGATGGACGTGCCACCCTGGTGCCGTGCCACCAAGGTCCAGTGCGATCTCTGRGGAATCAGGCTGAACAAGAAGAATTTCAAGAACCACATGAAGAGGAAACACAAGGTGAACGTGACGGCGTCGGCCTTCCAGGAAGCTTTCGACAGGTGCCTGGGCGAGCAAGGCCTGTTGGTGGTCGAGAGCTCGTTGCCCGGCTACACTTATACTAGGACGCAGGAAAGAGGAAGGCGGAGGGAAGAGCATGACGATGACCTCTTTCCAGACATCGACATGGAAGAAGAACAAAGCGACAGGTTCCCGGACGCCGGCGCACTACTGGCCCAGGAAACGGACCTGGCGACCCAGCAGTTGCAAGGCGAGAGAGTGCTGACTGGAATGGTACACTGCCAATGGTTGGGTTTAAAGGGGGTTTAATATGGTTGGGCTTATAGAGGGTAGGGGAGAGAGGTAGGCCAAATGAAAAGACAATGTCTGATTATCTCACTGATTCAATACAACTCAGAGATCAGTACTCTAGAACCTAGCTATTCACTCACCTCTTCTTTATTCCCAGAATCCCCAGAGGTACCATGGTCTGGGGAAACCTCATCTCCTGGAGGTAAGTACAGTACCTGTAGATTTATTTCACCTAGAACTTGCAGAAAATCACTTCTTTCCTAATTTCAGATTTAAATCAAATCAAAGTTTTTGTCACGTGCGCCGAATACAACCGGTGTAGACCTTACAGTGAAATGCTTACTTACAGGCTCTAACCAATAGTGCAAAAAAGGTATTAGGTGAACAATAGGTAGGTAAAGAAATAAAACAACAGTGAAAATACATGCTATATACAGTAGCGAGGCTATAAAAGTAGCGAGGCTACATACAGACACCGGTTAGTCAGGCTGATTGAGGTAGTATGTACATGGAGATATGGTTAAAGTGACTATGCATATATGATGAACAGAGACGGGTTGGCGGGTGGTGAGTGGGACACAATTCAGATAGCCCGGTTAGCCAAACCGCAYACTCTTTGTTTTTGATTCTCCATACATGATGCAACTGAAAATAACGCTTAGATTACCATTCATTTAATAAATATACTTATGTTAGGACGATTCCTCACGAAACTAGAACCAAAAAATAGCATGATTTGGGGGATTTTCACAATGTTATCTGTAGAAGGGTTCTTAATTATGATTTAAGATACAAATGTCAACAATCCTTCCTCCAAAGGACACTAATATAGATTAAATTGAGTGAAAATCCCCCATAAATGCCTTTTAGAGTTTGACATGTAGCCTACCTAGCTAGTGATTTTCCTATCCTTTAATATAAAACACCACTGCTTTAGGAACCGAATGTTCAACAACAAACACTTCACCAAAATAGGCAGCTAAAACACTGGAACCATTGAATTGATGCACTTTCTTGCAGCTTCCTCTGGAGTCGCTGGTGTGGATCTTCCGGGACGTACTGCGTGTGGATGGGAAGAGAGGCTACTGGAACCTGTCTCTGG
>NC_036862.1:18199634-18210754 GCF_002910315.2 Salvelinus sp. IW2-2015 | reverse complement strand
AACAATATTCAGAAGACATCTGCCAGCCCATGTCAACTCCAACACACACATTGATGCCACTCTCACTCACACACCACCCAACACAACACACACAACACAACACACACACACACAACACACACACAACACACACACACACCACACACCACACACACACACACACACACACAACACACACAGACCTTGACCCACACCTCTCATGGACACACTCAGACAGGCTTTCACACAGGTTATTACACAGGTCACCTGGGGGCCCTCTGACAGATGAGCGAGAAAGGAGGGAGAGAGAGACATTAGATGAGGAGGCATGTTAAGAGAAAGGGAGAAAAATAGATTGAATGAGAGAGGAGAAGAATAGATGAGATACGAGGGGACAGAGAGATGTGAAGTGATTGGGGAGGATACCAGCGAAAGCAGAGATACGAGGAAGAGGAGGGAGGAGTGTGGCTGGTGTATGATTGTGATGTCTTCCTGCTCAGTAATGGAAAACTTGCTGGTACGAAGCAGATCATTTCAATTTCCCGCGGATTACTATGGCCCTGTCCCCGCTCGACCCAGACAATACTTAGCTCAGGTCTCACACACACACAACACCACACACACCACAACACAACACACACACACACACACACACACACACACCACACACACCACACACAAGCACACAGCACACACACGACACGACACAGCACGACAGCAGCACCACAACACAACACACGAGCAACAGCACACACACACACACTCTACAACTTAGTGGAGCCCCAAAAAGGACAAGTGATGTTCAGAGGTTTGGTTCTGAACCTACAGGTAGTAAAGACATTGCTGTCTTTGTGCTTTCCATTCGTGCTTTCCCCGGATCTACTGACCACTTTGTGTGTGTGAGCATGTGTGTGTGCGTTAGTGAAAGTGAGAATACGAGTTGATACTCAGTGTGCATTATCAAGCACCCAACAAAGCAGTGAGGTCAGCAGGCTACTCACCGAGCTCTTTACATCCTGTAACGGTCCCTAAAACTAAAACACAGATTCATTGTTCACAAACCTGCTGGAGCTCTCTCTTCTGTGAGTTAGTTAATGCCCTTGTCCAAAACTCAGACAGAAACCTACTCTGTTCTCTCTCCTAAAGTACTTTTCTCTCCTCCTCTCCCTCTGCTCCCATCCATCCCTTCTCCGCAGCAGCATCCGGCCCGGTGTTAGGAGAGGAACCATATCGCCTGCCAGAATGGAGCCAGGAAATAAACCAGGGGTTTGCATAATTTAGCAGCGGTTTGGGCAGAAAATCTATATTCATTTTGGGCTTTGGCAGTGCCAAGCAGGAAACATTGATTGTGTAGTGGTGCTGGTGGATTTATGGTGAGCTATAGAGGCCGGAGAGGAGCGGTAGCACCGCTTAGACCTGCTGATGGAGACGGGACCTTGAACTCACAGGGCTGTATACAATAACACAGGAAATAGAGCTATTGACAGCTAGATACACTAAAACCTCTCATCTCTCCTCTCCTCTCCTCATCTCTCCTCTCCTCACCTCTCCTCTCCTCATCTCTCCTCTCCTCACCTCTCCTCACCTCTCCTCTCCTCTCCTCTCCTCACCTCTCCTCTCCTCACCTTCTTAGACCCTGTGTCTGTGAAGAAATTAAACTGGACCCACGCCAGCCAAGGAAAAGAATAGGGAGGGATGGATAGAGGGAGAGAGGGAGCAAGGAGAGAGGGAGCTAGGCTGAGTTATGGACTTCATCTATCCACTGTACAAGGTGTAAATCTGTCTCCACCTCCTCCAAACATCCCAGAAACCAACCAGGGGTGGGGGACAGAGAGAGGTGAGGGGGGAGAGGGGCTGTGTGTGCAAAGTTCTGATGAGACAGAGGTCCCTGAAACTAACCACCAAGACAGACAGATGGAAACCACTCATCGCACTGTGACCTAATGTCTCCATCCTTTGCTTGCTGGCAATGTCTATAACCGACCCCGTCTAATGTTCTTATACCACCCTAATTCTATGAATCCGGCATTCCTGAAACCCGTAAATTTTCGGTACCCTACCACCTCTATCGTTATACCATCAATCTAATGTCTATACCGAACGTCTAATTATTACCTAGCCCTATTGTCTACTAACGCACCCCTAAGTCTATTAATCTCTTACACGGGCTGATGATTTCTTATACCTTCTTCTCTAAATTCGGCGATTACACCTTTCTAATTCTCCCACCTTCCTGTTTCAGTATTGTCTATACTACTATTTCTAATTGCCCTATTACCACTTTTAATTGTCCTACTGTCCCCTTTTCTAATTGGGTGCTTAGATACCCACCTTTCTACATTTGTCTATACACATTTCTAATTGTATATACTGGGTGGGTTTCTAATTGTCTATCACCGACTCTTCTTAGTTTGTCTTCAGCACACCAGTTGCCATCTTAATGTTTCTAACCGGCATACTCTTGTCTATTTCTAGGTACCACCCTTTCTTACATCTTGGTCCTATTATCGACCGCCACTTTTCCTGACTTTCTCCCATAGATTTCCTCCCAACCCTCCCTACCATCTCCTACATCGTCACTTCTTTAATAACTTTAGAGCTTCATTTGACAGTTTTGTTCACGACATGGCCCGAGGCTCTGCCCCCGTGGACACTCTACTCCGCCAGAAGAGTGAGATACCGTTCAAGTCAGCAGTTCTTTCCTAATAAAACCTCAACTCAACTCCGACGAGCGGCACGTCAGGCACGCACGCCAAGAAATCTGTCAAGAAAGGAGTCCAGCCCCATCAGCGCCGTTATACTGTACGTGCTGCACTTGTCATACCCCGCACCCACACGAGCAGCAACACACACACGTGTCTGATCCAGCACACTACTAGATCTTCAGCACATGTGTCATTTTGTGCCACAACGCCGCACACGCACATCGCCACACAGCATCTGCTGTTCGATATTTGGTTGTGCTAGAGATTGTTTACCAAATCACACGACACATCGATTCCTCACACACCACACTGCACAAAACACACCAGCCCTGATCCACACACATTTATGGCTCTAAAGGCGACAAGCTATCTCACACATCGCAAGACATGTATTTGTACAAATTTAAACCATGTCCAAGATCTCCGCACACATCATACTATATACACAACACACACACACGCAAACACACACCGGGTCTGACACAGACCTCAGATAAGAAAGGCACGCAAACCGAGTTTGGTACCACTTGTCATCAGACGCAGAAGACTCATTCAGAACATAAAAGCAAGCCAAACACCCACTCTACCAAAATTTATATATTAGAGAACACTAGATCCAAAACTAATTCACATAACGAGTATATCCAACGCGACCACATGGACTCCAATACTGTCCATTCGCCATTACAAACTTCACAGACACACTCACACAAATATTGTACAACCTCTCAACCAAACAACACACACACACACACCCTAATGGATGATTATTATTAGATATGAAATTTGCTCGTGATCCAGTCCGATCCAGACACACACACACACACACAACACAAACAACACAGCCGTAAAGAAGCACAACACACACAATAGAAAAAATGTAATATTGAGACCTTATAGATCGTACCGATATTTTACTGACAACATCACTACAACAAGTAGCGCACTAGCGAATCACCACACAACACAGCAATCTCACTATCACACCGCATGTCACACACAAACAATATGTACACCCGACAGCCATCAATAGCACCTCACCAAGAGTACCATCCGCCCTCACCCAACCAGAACCCAACACCACATCAATCCTGACCATCGTTCCCATCACACATCCCCCATATCTTCCTTACCACAGACAACCAACACACTTTTCCCGGGTGTATTGATGGTCTATGGTTTTCTTGTTCTGACAGCACGATCTCCGAATGAGGTCTTTCACCGGTGAATGTCATTCCAGGTCGATTTACAGGCCTAAGGTACTGTCTTATCTCCTTCCTTCATCCTTTCTTGTCACGGTTTGTGGTGGTGTGGAGTCGTGTGCTGGTGCTGGCTTGTGGTGGTGTGTGTGATTGGTGTTGTTGTGTGTGGTTGGTGTGTGTGTGTGTGGTGTGTGATGTGTGTGGTGTGTGTGTGTGTGTGTGTGTGTGTTGTGTGTGTGGTGTCGTGTGTGTGTGTGTGTGTGTGGTGGGTGTGTGTGTGTGCGGTGCGTGTGTGTGGTGGTGGTGGAGCGGCTGTGGTAGCTAGTGAAAAATAGAGGCTCAGTCGGCGAGACCCTGCTCATCAGCAGGGTCGATCTCACGGGACACGACAAACCCAGAACACAGACGTCTCATTTATCACACCACAAACACACATCACACATCACAACAACAGAACACACCGACCACTGAACTGAACCACAACACATGTATCCACACAAGACAGACACACACACCACACGAGCACAACAGACACATGGGTGGTGCAGCACTCACTCACATTCAGCGATGCAGTGTGTGCATGTGCTCACAGACATCACACACACATCACACACACGAACGCTCAGACAGTGTGTGTCACATACAACACACAACTCTTCCACACTTCCTACCAACACACACACGTGCCATGAGACCAGAATCTTTCAGAGGAATCCGGTTCGGGCCTGGTAGCTGGCGGGAAATAATGAAGGGTGTTGAGACTTGCCTTCGGGCCCCAAACCTCTTCGTCTTGACTTGCCACAGCACACAAGACACACACACAGACACACACAGCATTACAAACCCAACATAACACACCACGCATTTACACACACACTCTAACAAAAACAGCACACGCACACAGTGTGCGGCTATTGGTCCTGTGGTAGAGGGAACATGAAGGCCGATTTTGACAGGAGTTGGGTAGACGATCTATGCACCGTGTTAGGCTTCGGTCTGCGCCTTTGGGCCCCCCAGGGAGGAATTGACTGGATTATGAGGCTGCTTCAGGGGCTGGTGGCTCGTTGGTGGTGTGTGTGGGTGTGTTGTGTGTGTTGTGTGTGTGTGTGGTGTGTGGTAGGTGTGTGGTGTGTGTGTGTGTGTGTGTGTTGTGGGTGTGTGTGTGTGGTGTGTGTTGTGTGTGTGTGTGTGTGTGTTGTGTGTGTGTTGATAGAGGTTGCATCAATGTGTTGTTGTTGAGTTGAATGGGATGGCAGATGGTCTCTGAATTTGTTTAAATATGTGTGTAAAACTTTAGACCACAACAGCATTTTGCTCAGAGGTGATTCAGGCCTGCTCACTCTACCTGTCTGAGTGTCTGTCTGTTGCACTGTCACTCTCTTGCTGCCTCTGTGTGTGTGTGTGTGTGTGTGTGTGTTGTGTGTGTGTGTGTGTGTGTGGTGTGTGTGTGTGTGTGTGGTGTGTGTGTGTTGTGTGTGTGTGTGTGTGTGTGTGTGTGTGTGTGTTGTGTGTGTGTGTGTGTGTGTTTGTGTGGTGTGTGTGTGGCGTGTGCACAAGTGTTTTACATATGGCCCTGAGTGGTCCTTGTGATTCCCTGGTGGCTGTGTGCTGGAGTTAGTTGAGTTCATAGGAAAGCAAACACTTGCTGATGAAGGTATTTCCGCTTCTGGGCCAGTAGATGGACGAGCTGGGATCTGCTGCCAAAAACACGTCACAGACAGCCATCAAAGTATTAAAGAGACGAAGAGTAAGATAGGGAGGGAGGGAAGGAATATTTGGGAAGGAAGTCCAGGAAAGTGTGTATAGACAATTAGAAAGGTGGTATATGACAATTAGAAAGGTGGTATTAAGAAGCAAAATATAAGAACATGTGGTATACTGACTCAGAAATTAGTAGAACGGTCGTGCTGATACCCATAATTGTCAACGGAATTTGTAGAGAAGGTGGTTATTCACTTAGTCAATATTCTAAAAAGTTTTGGGTATTTATGTGGACTATTAGAAAGGCGGAGAGTCATGTGTACATGAGTCTGAGGAGATACGAGTGGTTCGGTTATAGACCAAAGAACCGTTGTTTATTATGCGGAAACAGACGCACCTGTAAGGTGTGAGTATAACACCAATTTGATGCAAAAGAGGTTGGAGACAATTCATTAAGACAGGTTGGTTATAGGACATAGAACAAGAGTTATAAGACAATTAGAAAGGGGTCAGACAATGAAAGGGTGGTATAGACATTATTGTGACAAATGGGTGGATAGAGACATATTTTAGAGAAGGGTTAGTGTTATGTATACTCGACAATTAAAGGTTGGTATAAGACAATTAAGAAAGGGTGGCTCAAGGACAATGAGAAAGAGAGGATAATGTAACATTAGTGAACGACGGCGGCTAAGAGTGACTCATTCTCAGAAAGGTGGACTCACTACACCAACTTACTCTGGCACAAGGAGAAGTGAGTTGGTGTTGAAGATTGAGGAATAGAGGGTTGGAGACTCAATTTAGATAAGAGGGTTGGAGACAAGTTTACGTAAAGAGGTGGAGCACGAGACAAATTTAGAAAGCGGGCAGAAAGATTTGAAATATTTGGAGATTATAGTCGGCAGATACCGTATGGTGTTTTGTGACGACATGGACGCAGGTACAAGACGGAGCATAGATGATATGCTTGAAGGTGACGCGATGATGGGTTCCACCCTGTGGTGGTAGGAGGGACGGAGAGATTGGGTGTTTCGACTATGGAGTGAGATGGGTGAGTGGTGGGATATAGATCCCCGCAGGTTGAGGATGGGCGCTCGCAACAGTGTGAGCGAAGCGGTCATTTGCGGTGAAGAAGAGAGTAATGTAGATGGCGATAAGGCCATGGACGCAGGGTCTGGGTGGCGAGCAGCGAGCAGGGGGAAGAGTAGGCGTGACGGTGAGATAGTGGTGTTCTACGCCGTGTGTGGTGCGTGGATGATGTGGAGTGCCTACATTGTAGACAGGTGAATGCGACGTGGTGCTCGGTCACATAGTGAGCTGCATGGACGTGCCAGTTGGTGCCTGTCCGCTGTACAGGGTCAGTTTAGGCTTTTCTCATCGGGAGATCTTTTCAGTCTTCCATTGTTTTCCTAGTGCACAGTGGAATACGTTGGTGCGATACGCAATCATCAGGCTCCCCTGTGTACTTTTCCCCCTTCCTC
The DNA here is from genome assembly GCF_002910315.2 of Salvelinus sp. IW2-2015. NCBI lineage: Eukaryota > Metazoa > Chordata > Actinopteri > Salmoniformes > Salmonidae > Salvelinus > Salvelinus sp. IW2-2015. Next base: position 18,203,686 of record NC_036862.1, on the reverse strand, counting down.
GCCTCTTCCACTGCTTCTCAGCCTGGTCCCACTTATTCCTGCTTTTTCCTGGATTATTGGCAAGGAGGTGGCTGGACGTACAGATTACTCACACCTTGTTACAGTGGGGATAGATGAAGGTCCATAACTCCCAGTGCACCTTAGCTCCTCTGCTCTTCTTCAGGGCTCCTTCCTCTCCCTCTCATCCATCCCTCCCTATTCTGTTCCTTGGCTGGGCGTGGGTCTCAGTTTAATTTCATCGACACGAGACACAGGGGTCAAGAAAGGTGTAGGAGACGGAGAGGTGACGTGGAGAGGTACACATGAGAGGAGAGGTGAGGAGAGGTTGAGGGAAGATGTGGTTATGTATATAGTTATCGATGGGGTTGGATAGATAGGACGAGGTGGTAAGCGATAAGGGAAGATGAGTGCGAGTGAGCAGGTATGATGGTAGAGTGTTAGGTAGTACGTTTAGCTGTTCAATAGCTTCATGTCTGGGTGGACTTGAGTGTGTATACAGCGCCTGTGAGTTTTCAAGGTTCCGTCTCCATTCCCAGCGAGAGTATTGAGGCGTGGTTGGCTATCACCGCACTGCTCTCTCCTGGCCTTCTTAGTCAAGGGCTGTGCAAGAATGCCCACCAAGCACTAAGAGCGTCACTACAGATCAAGTGGATTTGCTCTAGACTATGGCACTGGCAGATGGCCCGAGAATATGAAGATCGGTATTTCTCTGTCTCGTCGCTGACATGGACTAACCATTTAGCAAACCCCTGGTTTTTTTTCCTTGGCTCATTTCTGGCAGGCGATATGTTCCTTCGCTCAGTAACACCGTTAGGCCGGCTAGGATGCTCGTTGGGCTGGAAAGGTGGATGATGTGTGAGTACTAGAGGGAGATGGGATGATGCAGAAACAAGTTAGTTTTCAGGGAAGAAGAGAACAGACGTAGCCCTTTTTCTGTCCTTAGTTTCGAGAAGACAAAGGGCTAATTCAACTAAACTCTCTACAGAAAAACTAGATGATGGTGCTCAGTCAGGTTATTGTGTGACAAGGAACGCTGACGTTTTTATGTAGGGATACCCGTTACAGAGATTTAAATAGGGAGCTGGACGTGAGTAGCCTTGCTCTGTGACCGACATATACTGGGCTTTTTGTAGTTTGAAGTGCTTTGGGATAATCGCACACTGAGTATTCACACGTCGGTATTTCTACTTTCACTATATAACGCTACACACACATGCTACACACACCTACAAATGTGGTCATCACGTATCCACGTGGAAATGTCGCCAACCGGAAGGGCTACAATGGGCATCAACGAATCAAGGACTAATGTCTTACTTACCTGTAGGTTAATGAACCCAAACCTAGTGGAAACTATCACTTGGTTCGTCTTTGTTGGGTGCACTAAGGTTTGTGAGAGAGGTGGTGTGGTGTGTGGGTGTGTGTGTTGTGGTGTGTTGTGTTGTGTGTGTGGCCTCGTGTGTGCTCGTGCTGTGTGTGTTGTGGTGTGGTGAGTGTTGTGTGTGTGTGTGTGTGTGTGTTGTGTGTCTGTGTGTTTTTGTGTTGGTTGTTGCTGTGTGGTGGTCGTGTGTGAGACCTGAGCTAGTATCTGTCTGGGAAGTCGAGCGGGACAGGGCCATCAAGTACTCCCCGGGCGCAAATTGGAAGGTGATTTCGGTTCTTTGACGACGGTTCTCTGCAGTAAGAGTTAGACGACCTTCACATCATACGTCATTTAGTTCAAATTACCGTGGGGCGAGTCTTGAAACATCATACGACATTCCCACCCACAACTGACCCACAATCAACCCCCCCCCTGCTGCGCTTCACATTCATCCGGTTCGTAATCTTATCTTCTGGCTCTTCCGCTTTCCTCCCGGCAACTCTGCTTTCACTTCTCTTCTGAGTCCCACAAAGTTTGTGTATCGTCCCCGATCTATTCTCCTGTCCTCCCTCTCTATTCATTATCTATTTCTCCCCTTTTCTTCCTGTAACTTCTCCTCTTAATGTCTCGTGGATTCTCCAATCCGCTAGTCACCATGATTAGGCCTTATCTACTTCGTCTCGCCTGGAAATTCTAAGTAGTCGCAAGTGATCCCAACGTAGTTGAGCCCCAAGCGCCATGTTGTTTGAAAAACCCTTCCAGAGGCTAGTGTTTGAGGCTAGGCTTAGGGAGGTGATTCTGGAGACAGTGGCTGTGGCAGGTGTGGTTGGTGTCACACAGGTCTGTTGTGGTGTTGGCTTGTGTGTGGGTGTGTGTTGTGTTGTGTTGTTGTTGTGTGTGTTGAATAGTGTTGATGTCGCTGTGTGTTGTGTGGTGTGTGTGTGGTGTGTGTGGTGTGTGTTGCCTTGTGGTGGTGGGGCGGTGTTGTGTGTTGAGCTGTAGAGGTGTTGCCATCAACCTGTGTCGTGCGATTGTGACTCTTGTAACAGCAAGGCAGAAACCGGTGCTAACTGCAGGATGTGGCGTTCTGGCTGAAATAATTGTAAATATGTGTGTAGAACTGAAAATTAGGGAACAAACACCATGTTTGGGCTCAGAGGTGGATTCGACGCTGCTCACTCTAGACACCCTGTCTGAGTGGTCTGTCTGTGCTGGCAGCTTGTCACTCCTCTTGCTGCCTCTGTGTGTGTGTGTGTGTGTGTGTGCTGTGTGTGCTGTGTGTTGTGTGTGTGTGTCGTGTGTGTGTGTGTGTAGTGATGTTGTGTGTGTGTGTGTGGTGCGTGTGTGTGTGTGTGTGTGTTGTGTGTGTGTTTGTGTGTGTGGTGGTTGCGTGATGTGTTGTGTGGTGTGTTGCTGTGTGTGCAGTGTGCACAAGTGTTTTACTATGGTGCCTGAGTGTCCCTTGTGATTCCCTGGTGGCTGTTGTGCTGGAGTTAGTTGAGTTCCATTAGGAAAGCCAAACACTTGCTGTATGAAGGATATTCCGCTTTTCTGGGCCAGTAAGGAATGCACGATGCATGGGTCTGCTGCAAACACGTTTCAAGAAAGCTCATCAATGTTTAAAGAGAGAGCAGTAAAGATGGGGAGGAGGGAGGAATATGGGAGAAAGTCAGGAAAGGCTGTTCGATGAGGGTTACGACAATTAGAAAGGTGGTTAGACCAATTAGGAAAGGTGGTATAGACAAATTAGAAAGGTGGTATAGACAATTAGGAAAGGTGGTATAGCCTTAAAGGTCGTAGACAATATTGAGTGGTTTAGACAATTAGAAAGGTGTATAGAATAGTTAGAAAGGTGTTGTATAGACATTAGAACGGGTAGGTATGCCGTTATAGCAATGAAGGTGGTATAGACAACTAAGAGGGAACGATTTAGGGTAAGACAATTAGAACGAGGTATGCAATTAGACAAGTTAGGAAATAGAAAGGTATAGAAATTTAAGGTGGTATAAGACAATATAAGAGTAGAGGTGTATAGACAATTAAGAAGTTAACAGTTAGGGTGTATAGGCAAATTAGAAAGGTGGTTAATAGACAATTAGGAAAGGTCGTGGATAGGTTTAGACACATTATGAAAGGTGATGAATAGATGATACGACAATTAGAAAGGTGGTTATAGGCACTTAGAAAGAGGGTGTGAGCAATTAAGAGAAAATGAAGGGTGTGAGACAAATTAGAAAGAGGGTGGAAGACTGAGAGTGAGCGAGAATGTAGAAGAGGGAAGATGTGGGAGGCTCGAGAGAGTGTGAGAGCTGATGGCTAAGAGAGAGGTCATGTAGGTGTAGGAGAGCATGCGCAAGGAGAGAGTTTGGGTGGAGGCAGCGAGAGAGGGAAGGAGAAGAGGTCTTTGAAGGCGAGGAGAGCTAAGGAGAGGGGATCAGTTGGAGAGGCGTTACTGGAGAGGTAGGGAGGAGAGCGGGGATGGCTGTTAAGTGACGAGGGGTAGCGTTTGGAGAGGAGGAGAGGATGGTCTATAAGGAGAGAGTGGTCAAGGTTGGCGGAGAGCGAGAGAGATGGCGTTAAGGAGAGAGAAGGTCCAGGTTTGGGAGTCAGACGAGGAGAGAGGCGTTAAGGACGAAGAGAGGTCAGGTTTGGGATGAGGGAGTAGAGAAAAGTGAGCGAGTTGTCTTTA
>NC_036862.1:18190708-18199609 GCF_002910315.2 Salvelinus sp. IW2-2015 | reverse complement strand
TCTTCTCTCTCTTCTCTCTCTTCTTCTCTCTCTCTTCTCTCTTGTCTCTTCCTCTTCGCTCTGCTCTCTTGTCTGTCTGTCTTCTCTCTCTCTCTCTCTCTTCTTCTCTCTTTGGTCTCTTCGTTGGTCTGTCTGTCTCTCTGTCTTGTCTGTTCTTCTCTCTCTCTCTCTCTCTCTCTCTTGGTGCTTGCTCTTCTCTTCCTCTCCTCTAGTTGGTCTCTGTCTCTTTAATGTCTCGTCTCTTCCTTCTCTTGTGGAATGCAGTTCATGTGCTGCTTTCTTCAGGTCTTGTCTCTCTCTCTCTCGTCACTCTCTTGGGTAGAGAGAGAGAGAGAGAGAGAGAGAGAGAGAGAGAGAGAGAGAGACCAAGAGAGGGAGTGTTGATTCGAGGAGAAACTGTTTTCAAGGCGATAAAGCTTAGTTCCCACTTCCCCCTTTTTTTGTGTTCTCTCCAGCAATCCCTCTCTTTCCTGTAATTTGTCTTCCTTCTCCCTTCTCTCTTCTCCTTTTCTCTCTCTTCAACCCTCCTCCCGAATGAGGAGAGTTGATTTTAATGGCCACCCACTAATATTTTTTCTCTAACGTTTCTGTAACGCTTCCCTAACTCTTCCATAACACTTTGCTTAGCCCCCGTAGAGATGATTAAATTCACGGTCCATTTATGGTCCAGGGCATAGGCCCTCAGGTAAAACCGCTAACCTGTGCAGGGCCAGCTACCGCTAGCGACCGTGACCGCACACCCTAAAAAGCTGGACCTTTGGTGTTCATTTAAATAAATAAATAAATAAAAACAGCGCAGATCACAGGGAGAACACAGCCATAAAAACAATTAATCTGGCTATAAACAAGCCATTCTGGCTGTCGGACAGGCAGGGAACCACACAACCATGATATTAGACCAGGAGAAGGGGAGCCACACACACTACAATCACGCCTCTAAAAGAAACGTATAATGTGGTAAATCCGTCTTTGCAGCCTGGCAGTACACATCTATATCTCAATACGTATCTACAGTGGTTTAGTGGTTTTCTCATTAACTGTAGTATCATAGAGTGGCTCAGCGCCAATCATTATGTTAAGGAAAAGACTGTCACACAGCCTTTCTAGCACAATGAAATAAGGAGATTGAAAAAAGACTAAATCCATCATGGAGCATGATAAATCACGAGACTAAGGCTAAGATTTAGCAGCATTTCCCTGATGGCCAATTAAAGCAATGAAAAAATTGTAATCTCCCAGGTTGCAATCGCACTGCACATTAGGCCCATCAATCCGTCACGCTTTGATGTGGCACTGGCTGCTAGTTCATTATGACTTTCACCAGCCAGCCAATCATGGACTACAGTGGACTTGTGTCAGGGTGAATGGCATGTGTCAGGGTGAATGGCATGTGTCAGGGTGAATGGCATGTGGCAGGGTGAATGGCATGTGGCAGGGTGAATGGCATGTGGCAGGGTGAATGGCATGTGGCAGGGTGAATGGCATGTGCAAGGGTGAATGCATGTGGCCGGGTGAATGGCATGGTGAGTGAATGGCATTGCAGGTGGAATGCCATGTGGCAGGGTGAATGGCATGTGGCAGGGTGAATGCCATGTGGCAGGGTGAATGGCATGTGGCAGGGTGAATGGCATGTGGCAGGGTGAATGCCATGTGGCAGGGTGAATGGGCCAGGCAGGTCACCCGTGATACAAGTCAGTATTCGACATCCATCCGTGTCTGAGGACGTCGGGAGACGACGTAGCAACCGGTCACTCCGGGCAACACCGAGCGCTGTTACCTGGAAGTAGGATTTGGTTGTGAATAGGAATGGTGGATGGGCGTAAACATCTGGTGACAAAGGTTGTATGTTCAAATCCAGCGATAGAAAGTTTGACATTTTTGTTTTAAGCCTATCCCAAACCTTAACCCTTACCTTAACCATTCAGAGTTAATGCTTAAACTTAACCTTGGAACGAGGAAGAGAGGTAACCAAACACTTCAAAATTTGACGTTTGAGAAATATGGATGACTGTCTAATTCTGACATGAGAATGTGAGAGCTTGTTGGAATGGGCATGTCAGGGCACACCAAGTGGCATTCCCACTCGACAGGAAATGACACCCAAATGCATGAACCTACACAAAAGTGGCATATGTGTGTGTGTGTGTGTGTGTGTGTGTGTGTGTGTGTGGGCAAGTGCAGGACTGTACTGGGTCTATGCACATGCGATGTGAATGTGTGCTTGTGTAGCCTTATGGTTTGTAGCTTGTGTGTGATGAGATGGGTGCTAAAAAGCATCTTCAGTTGGGTGTAGAATATGAGTGTTTAAGATTGCTAAAGCTAATAATAGCAGGATGTTATTGTACTTCCTTTAACAGTGGAAATTATGATTCTCTCCTGGTTCGCAATCCGCCACATTTAGCTATAAGAAAAAACAAATGCTGTAGCAACACAAATATACTTGCGGATACACAGGAACACAGACAGACACACAGGAACACAGACAGACACACAGGAACACAGACAGACACACAGGAACACAGACAGACACACAGGAACACAGACAGACACACGCATTCAGAGATACACAGGAACACAGACAGACACACAGGAACACAGACAGACACACACATTCAGAGATACACAGGAACACAGACAGACACACACATTCCAGAGACACACAGGAACACAGACAGACACACGCATTCAGAGATACACAGGAACACAGACAGACACACACATTCAGAGATACACCGAAAGCCAGACACATAGCGTTCTCAGATCTGGCTGCAGGGCAGTGAAGAAAGAGCGAGAGAAAGAAGGACAGAGGGGAGAGAGAGAGGGGATGGGTGGGCTGTTTCTCTTTCAGATGTATGGGTCTGTACTGTACCTGTAAATGAGCTCTCTCCTCCACTCAGGGCCACCTCTAGAGAAAAGATAGAGGAGTGAGACTTTCTCCTATACATCCTAACACCAAATGACTGGCTCTGACTGACACACCGCTATTCTCTTTGCTCTCTCTCCCCCTTGTCGTTCTTTCTCTCGCTCTTTCTTTGCTGCCCTGAAGCCAGATCTGAGAACACTGTCATTCTGCTCCAATCTTTACTTTCTCTGTCTTCCTTTTCTTCGTTTCTGAAATTATGTAATTCTTCCACTGGGGTTTCTGACATTTTGTTATTGTGTTCCGTGTCTGGAACATTGTAAAAGTTCTCTACGTGAATAAGAACATTCTGGCAACTCTACTCAGTGCCTCTGTCCAACTTGCATACCCAGTGTACACAACTAGTGTACGTGGAGAAAGATAGACTCACACACGGTACACAACATAAACACAAATCAGAGAAGGAAGAGAATATGACAAATACACACATGGAACCACAAGTTTAACACACAAAACACAAGGTTCACAAACACACATTCATCCTTTCTTACTAATCAAGAGGAATACCTATGTAAGAATGCTGTTGATCAACTACAGCTCAGCATTCAACACCATAGTACCCTTCAAGCTCATCACTAAGCTCAGGGCAATGGGTCTGAACCCCTCCCTGTGCAACTGGGTTCCTGACGGGCCAACCCCAAGTGGTGAAGGTACTGTAGGCAACAACACCTCCGCCACACTGATCCTCAACACAGGGGGCCCCACAGGGGTGAGTGCTCAGCCCCCTCCTGTACTCCCTGTTCATCCATGACTGTGTGGCCACGCACGCCTCCAACTCAATCATCACGTTTGCTGACGACAAAACAGTGGTAGGTCTGATTACCAACAATGACGAGAGTCTACATGGAAGAGGTGAGGGCCCTGGCGGAGTGGTGCCAGGAAAATAACCTCTCCCTCAACGTCAACAAAACGAAGGAGCTGATCGTGGACTACAGGAGACAGCAGAGAGACCACGCCCCCATCCACATCGACGGGGGCGCAGTGGAGAGGTTCAAAAGCCTCAAGTTCCTTGGCGTGCACATCACTGAGGACCTGAAATGGTCCCTTCAGACAGTGTGGTGAAGGTGCAACAGCGCCTTATTAACCTCAGGAGGTTGAAGTAATTCAGCTTGGCCCCTAAGACCCTCACAAACTTCTACAGATGCACCCTTGAGAGCATCCTGTCGGGGTGTATCACCTCATGGTACAGCAATTGAATGATCGGGGGCAAACTGCCAGCCAATCAGGACATCTACAGCACCCAGTGTCACAGGAAGGCCAAGAAAATCATCAAGGACCTCAGCCGCCCGAGCCACAGCCTGTTCACCCCGCTACCATCTAGAATGCAGAGACAGTACAGGTGCATCAAAGCTGGGACAGAGAGACTGATAAACAGCTTCTATCTCCAGGCCATCAGACTGTTAAACAGTCACCACTAGCCGAACCCTGCCCTGAACCTCAGTCACTGTCACCTCAGACACCCGGTACTCTACCCAGCACCTTAGAGACCATTGTCCTTTTACATAGTCAATGTTCAATGATCACTCTAATAATGTTTACATACTGTTTTGCCCATTTCATGTGTATGTACTGTATTCTAGTCAAGACTCCTCCTATATAACTACTGCTGTACACACTTTTTCTATTCACATACTGTCCATACTGTCTGTACACACCATTCACCAAGCTAATTTCCTGCAACTCTATCCATTTTGCTATGGTGCATTTGAATACTGTATTCTCTATATAGCTCATTGTAATATATCTACTGTTGTATAGATACATATAGATTGTATTTGGATGATTGTTACAGTGATATTTGGGCTGTTAATTGGATTTGTTCCGACATTCCTTGATTTCTTGTTGTTCTTTCAGTTTTTTGGTTTTTAAATAGATTATTTGTTTACCTGATTGACATTTTACTGCGTTGTTAGGAGCTRGTAACATGAGTATTTCGCTGCAYCCGCTATAACATCTGCTAAACTGTGTACGCGACCAATAAACTTTTATTCTTTTTGATCAAATTCCTCAACTCAATTTCAACAAGGAACTGGGGATTTGAAGTAATGTTATTTGATACAGTTGAAGTCAGACGTTTACATACACCTTAGGCAAATACATTTAAACTAAGTCTTTCACAATTCCTTACATTTAATCCTAGTAAAAATTCCCTGTCTTAGGTCAGTTAGGATCACCACTTTATTTTAAGAATGTGAGATGTCAGAATAATAGTAGAGAGAATGATTTATTTCAGCTTTATTTCTTTCATCACATTCCCAGTGGGTCAGAAGTTTACATGCACTCAATTAGTATTTGGTACCATTGCCTTTAAATTGTTTAACATGGGTCAAACATTTCGGGTAGCCTTCCACAAGCTTCCCACAATAAGTTGGGTGAATTTTGGCCCATTCCTCCTGACAGAGCTGGTGTAACTGAGTCAGGTTTGTAGGCCTCCTTGCTCACACACGCTTTTTCAGTTCTGCCCACAAAATTTTCGATTGAGGTCAGGGCTTTATGATGGCCACTCCAATAGCTTGACGTTGTTGTCCTTAAGCCATTTTGCCACAACTTTGGAAGTATGCTTGGGGTCATTGTCCATTTGGAAACCCATTTGCGACCAAGCTTAAACTTCCTGACTGATGTCTTGAGATATTGCTTCAATATATCCACATCATTTTGCTTCCTCATGAGGCCATCTATTTTGTGAAGTGCACCAGTCTCTCCTGCAGCAAAGCACCCCCACAACATGATGCTGCCACCCCTGTGCTTCACGGTTGGGATGGTGTTCTTCGGCTTGCAAGCCTCCCCCTTTTTCCTCCAAACATAACAATGGTGATTATAACAAAACAGTTATATTTTTGTTTCATCAGACCAGAGGACATTTCTCCAAAAAGTATGATCTTTGTCCCCATGTGCAGTTGCAAACTGCTTTTTTAAGGCGGTTTTGGAGCAGTGGCTTCTTCGTTGCTGAGTGGCCTTTCAGATTATGTCGATATAGGACTCGTTTTACTGTAGATATAGATACTTTTGTATATGTTTCCTCCAGCATCTTCACAACGTCCTTTGCTGTTGTTCTGGGATTGATTGCACTTTTCGCACCAAAGTACGTTAATCTCTAGGAGACAGAACACGTCTCCTTCCTGAGTGGTATGACTGCTGCGTGGTCCCATGGTGTGTGTTTATACTTGCGTACTATTGTTTGTACAGATGAACGTGGTACCTTCAAGCATTTGGAAATTGTTCCCAAGGATGAACCAGACTTGTGGAGGTCTACAATTTTTTTTCGATTTCTCTTGATTTTCCCATGATGTCAAGCAAAGAGGCACTGAGTTGGAAGGTAGGCCTTGAAATACATCCACAGGTACACCTCAATTGACTCAAATGATGTCAATCAGCCTATCAAAAGCTTCTAAAGCCATGACATCATCTTCTGGAATTTTCCAAGCTGTTTAAAGGTACAGCCAACTTAGTGTATGTAAACTTCTGACCCACTGGAATTGTGATACAGTGAATTATAAGTGAAATAATCTGTCTGTAAACAATTGTTGGAAAAATTACTTGTGTCATGCACAAAGTAGATGTCCTAACCGACTTGCCATAACTATAGTTGAAAAACGAGTTTTAATGACTCCAACCTAAGTGTATGTAAACTTCCGACTTCAACTTTAGTCTCCAATTTGATTAGCTAATTTCATAACTGATCTATCGCCTAAAAAAAACACAAATAAAAAGGAAGTGGGGAATTGTATTATTCAACTCAGACACAGTTTTCCTACAATGTGATTCTTCTAATTTAATTTTTCTTCTCCTTGTTTTCTTTCTGTGGAGCCATCATCTGAAGCCACCCAGGCGGAAAATTAAAACAATGTGAATATTTTCCAGGACTGAGAGGCAGTGTGTATGCTGAACAATGATTCACCCGCTTTTACGACTTCACGCAGAGAGATAGCGTGTGTGTGTGTGTGTCTGAATCTGTGCGTGTGTGTGAATGTTTCCCGCACACAAACGATGCCTGTCTGTCAGTCAGATGCACACACACACACCACACACACACACACACACACACACACACACACCACACCACACACACACACACACACACACACACACACACACACCACACCAACACACACACACCACAAACACACCCTCTCTCAGTGGCTGTGTCAGTGAAGTCAGAGTGAGGGATGTGGTGCAGTTGGATGTTCATCACACATGTCGCTGTAGAAAACATTAATAGCTGCTTCAGAGGATGAGAATGCTTGTAGGGGACAAAACATGGGAAACGGGACAAACATGGGGGACAAACAGGGGACGGACAAACGATGGGGACCAAACAGGGGGACAAAACATGGGGACAAAACATGCGAACATGGGGACAAACCAGTGGAGGACATAACCATTGGACAAATGGGAACAACACGGGACCAAGACAGGGACAAACATGGGGACAAACATGGGGACAAACATGGGGACAAACATGGGGACAAACAGGGCTACATTCTGATGTTCTGGTAATATTGAGGTAATGATTCAGAATCATTAGCAGGGATGATTGTCATTTAAAGCTTAGAGGGTGTATCTATGTGGATATGAACCGATACGCCTGTGTTAGCCAAGCTTCAACCTCTAGCCTAAATTACAATGAAAAGCAGAAATACAGTGAGTTTACAATACTCAGTGATTTACAGTATTCTATGTTTTTTCACCCATACACACAACCTTATGCTTCTGAATGAATGACAGCGTGAGACGTAACGCTACACAAACCTCTTGTTACATGTCAGCCCAAGCTGAGGCAGAATGACAGGAACATGGTTAGCTGTCTATAGTACGGAGCTAATGAAGATTGGGTTCTCAGGTGTCAGTATGACTCACACACACACACATTGTACTAGCACTGATTCCCGCTTTCCCCTGATGTGGCTGTCAGCGTCCCACTAGAGAACCTGACAGGGGAGGAGAGAGACGCAGCACGGTAGGAATAACCTCGACTTCACAGAGAGCAGGGCAACTCTGGTGCACTACTGCCTGAGGAAGTGACACACACACATGCACACATGCCCACCCGCCCGCACACACACACACACACTGGATTGGATTCATTGCAGGCCTCTTTATGAACACAGGTAGTTGGTTCCTTCTCCCTGTGGTCATTTAATCTCCAATTGAAGCAGGAAACATGGGCTTTGCTGTATAAATCTCCAAGTTAGAGGCTGGCTCTGGGGAGCAGTACAGACCACAGACCCTTCCTCCCACCATTGAATAAAACACCCCATTTAGAACCTACAGCCATACACCATCAATCACAACATCACCACACACACTTAGAGAAGGGATGGGGGTGAGGGAGGGAGAGAGAGAGGGAGAGAGAGATAGAGGGGGAGAGGGGAAAAGATGAAGACCAAGAAGTAAGAGAGAGAGAGATAAACTGGAAGGACAAAGGTAGAATGGGAAGTATAAAGCACCTTCATGTCCCTCAGTCTGTAAAAGCTCAACATGTGTTTTCTACTGGAGCATGTTAAAGAACATGTTAAAGAGCAATGTTTTTGTAATTGCTGCCCAATAAAGAAAGTATGTACAGTAATTACTGTTGGTCTGATTCCTCTTCGTCACACACACTGAATTGGAGCGAGGTGTGTGTGTGTGTGTGTGTGTGTACGCATATGTGTCGGACAAGGTGAGGAGTCAGCCCTCATGCTTAATTAATAAGCCATTTCCATACGTTATCTCTGAATCCCTCAGAGACTCAGAGCCCACTGCCTCCTGGGTAATTGTGAGGGTGTAGAAGGAGAGGTAGAATTACCAGGCTTAGCCCTGTGTTGCCATTTAAATAAATGGGGATGGCGTGTCGAGTGAGGAGAGACAGGAGTGGCTGGGAACTTTGAAACAGGAACTGCATTTTCCTCCTATGTATACATTTTCCTCCTATGTATACATTTTCCTCCTATGTATACATTTTCCTCCTATGTATACATTTTCCTCCTATGTATACATTTTCC
>NC_036862.1:18179578-18190008 GCF_002910315.2 Salvelinus sp. IW2-2015 | reverse complement strand
TCCTATGTATACATTTTCCTCCTATGTATACATTTTCCTCCTATGTATACATTTTCCTCCTATGTATACATTTTCCTCCTATGTATACATTTTCCAAGGTTACTGAATTTTCACGATTGAGAGGATGAATAATATGATTCCAGCTGCAATCATTTCTGCATTAGGGGAACATCCGGTCCCTGGAAATAGAGTTTGGAGAGTCTGTGACTGAATCCTAGTGACTCAAACTGTCAATTACCACCATCCCTTCTCGAGTCTGTGTGTGTGTGTGTGTGTGTGTGCTGTCTCTTTGCTCTCGCTCTTTCTTTCTGCCCTGATAGACCAGATCTGAAAACACGGTCTTCTGCGTCCAATCTTTTACTTTCTCTGTCTTCCCTATTTTCTTCGCTTTTCTGAACAAATTCTAATGTAATCTTCCACTGGAGAGTTTCTCTCGACATCCTTTGTGTATTAATGTTCCAGGTCGGAACATTGTAGAAAGATTCTCTACAGTGAATCAAGAACATTCTGGGGCAACTACTCAGTGCCTCTGTCCAACTTGCAGAGTACAATGTACACAAACTAGTAAGTACTGGGCAGAAAAATGACTCAAACAGCACGGTACACAAACATATACAACACAAATCACCGAAGAAGAAACACGAAGAAACCTATGAACACTAACACCACATGGAACCACAGCTTAACACACAAAACACAAGGTTCCAAACAACCACAATGCATCACTTTCTTACGTAATCAAGAGCGAAAGAGAATACCTTTATAATGAAAGAATGCTGATGATCAACTAACAGTAAAGAACATTCAACACCATATATGTACCCTTCAAGACTCAGCACTTAAGCTCAGGGAGATGAGGCTGGAACCCACATCCAACTTGTGCAACCTGAAGGTTCTTGACGGAAGCGTCAAGCCCAACCCAGAAAAGATGAACGTGGAATAAGACAGCGAGGACTACTGTACGGCAACAACACTACCCGCCAACACTGATGAATTCCTCGACAGAACGGGCCGTGGGCCCCACCCCACCCAGGGTGAGTGCTCAGCCCCCTCCTGTACTCCCTGTCATCCATGAGGCTAGTCGGGGACACCCGACACGCCGCTCCAACTCAATCATCACGTTTGCTGACGACACCAAAAAGCAAGTAGGGTAGGTTGGGAATTACCAAACAATGCACACGAGCAGTCTACATGAGAAGACAAGAACGTGAACCCTGCGGAAGTGGTGCCAGGAAAAACCTCTCCCTCAATCGTCAACAAAACAAAGGAACTGATCGTGGACTAACAGAGACAGCAGATGAAGACCACGCCCCACACTCACACATCACCAACAAACGGCGAAGACAGACGACAAGCTGCCGAGAGGAAGTCAAAAGCCACGAAGTCCTTGGCGTGCACATCACTGAGACCTGAAATGGTCCCTTCAGACTGATGTGAAGTGGAAGAGAGATGGATACCTGAGCGCCTGCAACAACACGCCCGCTTATTAACTAAGCAAGAGAAGTTCGAGAGTTAAATTACAGCTTGGGGCGGTGCCATAAGAACCCTTCACCAAACCTTCTTACAGATGCGACCCTTGAGAGCATCCCTAGGTCGGAGGCAGGATATCACCTCATGGACCTACCCACCACGTTGACCACATAGAGTCGGGGACAAGGCAACACCTGAGCCGCCAGCCAAATCAGCGAGCAACGGTCAGCAGCATCCCACAGGTGTCACAGGCCCAAGGGCCCAAGCCAAGCATCACCTCACAAGGACTCGCAGGCCGCCTCGAGCCACAGCCTGGTCTTCACCCACCCACGCATACACAGGTCACGGGTAGAATGCAGAGGACAAGCTACGAGCCGGAGTGCATGCAAAGCAAATGGGACACGAAAGACGAGGACCGATGGCTGGCACGTCCAAACAGCGGTGTCGAATCTCCAGCCCAGTTCAGGACTGTAATTAAACGAGTCGCCACTAGGAGCCCAACCCACTGGGCCAACTGAACCTCAAACCGTCCAACTGTCACCGTCAGGACACGCCGGTACTAGCTACCCAGCCCACACTCTCAGAGGACCATGTCTCCCTGTACCATATCAATGGTTCAAGGACACTCTAATAATGTTCGACGCCCATACTCGAAATTTGCCCCCCATCTTTCACTAGATTGTACTCGTACCCTGGGTAGCTTAGTCAAGACATCCATGCCTAGCGGCCGGCGCTAATAAAGCCTTCCTCCACTTGCCCGCGTGTGACACACTCTTCCCTCACTATAAGAACACCAAATCACGTGTCCCAAGTACTGTCGAATGTACACAACAAGGGTATCCAAACAATATTTCCTGCAACTCTATCCATTGTGCGGCTCATGGCCTGCATTTGAATAACTGTACTCGTCCGCCAATAGGTAACGTAGCCCCGTCCCAATGTGGAAATATTATGGCAGGTCTACTGGTGCGATAGATACATAGTAGATCTGGGATGGGTTGAGAAATGACATTGGAACGGAGTGATATCCCATGGCGCGGAGGGCCTGGTTAAAGGTGCGAGAATTAAATCGTTGGCCGGAAGAACATCCTGTAGAGAGTTAACGTATGTGAACTGCTTGCTGGGATTAACAGTTGTGTCTCTGCCCTATTCAAGCGTGCCTTACAAAAATAGACTGTACCTCGGTGTGGCGGCTGGGGTGCTAGGACGGATCGTGCATATGCACAGTGTTTTTACTGCCCCAACCGTCCAAATGTATAAGGAGAGTGAGCTGGTAACATGGCCGAAGGAGATATTTAACGCCACTGGTCCCCACCCGCCGGGGTATAACGATCTGATGACCTAACCACGTGCCTGGTACAGCGGCACCAGAGAGTAAAACTTTTAGGGTGGTCTATTGTTGAAATCGTACAGATGATCCTCAAATGCTCGATATTGTTCCAAAACAAGGGGAATGACTAACGTGGGATTTGAACACGCCAAGTCCATATTATGTTGGATACAGGCTTGACCCAAGTCAGAACGAAGCCTATTAGCAACACCCTCTCAGGCACCAAAATACTATTTAAACTATCCGAAAGTGCGTTTCCACAAATTCCTCCCATACATTTAATCGTACCAAAAGTAACACCACCAATAATCCAACTGTGGAAAGGATAGCGCTCAAGTGTGTAGGAAACAACAACAATCAGCCAACTTGACATCACGTCTCTAATAAGATAATTAACCCCAGAAAAATGCATAGTAAGAGCCCGAGAATTGACTTTATTGGCAGCATTCTCATATCTTATCAGGCCAACCGAATGCTGTGCAACACAGTGATAGCAGGCTGCATGCCGGAAAAGTCTTAAGGTACTAAAGACCAGCCAACGGCGAAATAGGCAGTCATAAACCAGAAACTTAGTATTCAAGAGAAAGGGTAACCACCTGCGTGTGGACAGTCCATATACGCCTATAAGGCAACAAAATGGAGTAATTGAACATGTGCCCCGTAACAAGTCAACCCATTAACGTTCAGGTAGGGAAAGAAACAACGTGCCACAGAGCGGTGGATCCCATCAAACCTACAGTTGCCAATCCGAGGTGAAAACTTTTGGCCCATCTCAACTTCCACCTAGCACAGACTGTTGTAAAACTGGAGTCAAAGGAGGTACTGTCAACCTCCATTGCTCACACCACGCTTTTTCAGTTACCTGGCCGCCGCAGCATAAAATTTAATCGATTAAGAAAAAGCAAGGGAACTATTAATAAGAATGGCCACTCCAAGAGCGTTTCACAGGCGTGTTGTCCTCCATAGCCATGTTGCCACAAGCTTTGGAAGAATGATGTCTGGGTCGAGGTGGTCCATGTGGAAAACAAACCCCACTGCCGCCACCCAAGCGTAAAACTTCAACTGACTAGGCATGGTCTTAAAGATAGATTGTTCAATATTATCCACATCATTTCCTGCCTAATCCAATCCCCATATTTGCCACGCGCCACTCCGCCTCGATGTGACCCTTAGTGAAGGGGCACCAGATCCTCTCCCCGGCCTGGCAGCAAAGCACACGTCCCAACGAACCCATGATGGACGGGCCGAGCGCCCTGGTGTCTATCAGGCAACTGTTCCACCACAGAGCGACCGACCTGTCCTCTCGCTATCCTTGCGTGCCACCACTGACAACAAAGACACCACACAACACCTCACCCCACACTCTATCAATCTCCACTCCAAAAACCACCATAACACAATCGGTGATCAATACTACACAAAACCAAGTCACCTACAATATTTTCTACAGTTGTCATCCACCACGACAACACCACGAGACCAATTCTCACCAAACAACAAGCCTATCGATATCATTATGTCCCACATGTTGCAGTATCTTGCAAAACTGACTTTTTTAAGGCGGGTTTGGAACAGTCGGCTTCGTACGTATGCGAAGTTGGCCTTTCAGATATAGTCGATATTAGAACTCGTTTTACCTGTAGATATTAGATTACATATTGATCATATGTTCTCCTCCAGCATACTTCACAACGTCCCTATTCAGCTTGATTCTGGGATTGATATGCACTTATTCGCACCAACAGTACAGTTAATCGCAATAAGGAGACAAACAACACGTTCTCCTTCCTGAGGTGGCGATAATGATACTGCGGCAAGCTGTCCATGGTAACGATGTGTAATCACAAACAACATAAACTGAACGTGACACAATTGACAGGACAATGTACAGAACAATGAGAGACACAGCGTGCAACAGACAGTAACCCTATCAAAGCATCTTGGAAATTGCTTCCCCGACCAAAAACATAGGAAAAGTGGAAACCCAAACAGAACCAAGAGAGCTGTGACTCAGAAAGCAAGGGCACCATGGTCATAGGCCCCATTTTTATTATCGTTTTCTCGATTCGATTTTCCCAGGGAGCAGATATAGGATGTCAAGCAGCAAAAAAGAGGCTAGCAGAAGAAGTGTGGTGTATCTGAAGGGAGAGAACCCAGACCTCAGGGCCTTGTTTGTGAGGATATTAAACGCACCAAAATCCCCACAGGTGAACCAACACTCCTACCCTTACAATTGATACTTCAAATTAGAAAAGCATGAATAAACAGTTAGTTACAATAATCTCGTCGAGTATTACCAATGTCCATTTCATATGTTCCATTTAAATCCATCTCCCATAAAGCCTACACACACGATGCGCTGAATGGAAGTACATCAGCCATTTTCGTTCAATGCGTGAAACGCTTACACTATTTAACCCAAGCACTGTCTTGTTACTTATGTCGCTCCATTATAGCTAGAGGCAAAAATGCAGACAATGTTAGCTGTCTATGAGGATCGGAACCAGGAAATGAGAATGGCGGCTTCACCAAGCGTGTCACTCGCAATGATGGTAAAACTTTACTCCCAGCACCACACAAGCACCCAGTGTACTGAGCACGCCCACGCCGCGTGCCTCGGGGAAATTTGGCTGGTGCACCCCCTACAACTATGAAAAATCTGGTAAATACAAGGTGAGAGAAGGTAATACGGGGTAAGATCGATCGGGCTCAAACACATTGCCTTGAAAAGATTAAGACTATGTAGTACCCCTCATGAGCACCATAGCATACAGAGGACAGGGGATCGATACCTTCCTTTAGGTGCACTACCTGCGCACTGGCAGACAAGATAACTATAGCGGATGAACAAATGCACCGAAACAGGTTTCCACCCACTCCAGCCTCCAACCACTGCCAAGTGTACACAGGCAAACACACCTTACACTGGGATTTTCATTGGCAGGGCCGCTTTTAGGAACCACAAGGTTAAGGTTTGCCTGCTCGGTTCATGGAATCCAGTAAGCAACGGAAAGTGAGCCCTTCATCTTATTAATAAGTTCTCCCCAAGCTATGTATCCGTGTGGGAGGTGTAGCTAATCAATAACTGATCTTATCGGCCTAAAAAAAACAAATAAAAAGGAAGTGAGGAGAATTGTATTATTCAACTTCAGACACAGTTTTCCTACAATGTGATTCTTCTAATTTAATGTTTTCTCTCCATGCTTTTCTTCTCGTTGAGCCATCATCCTGAAGCCACCCAGGCGGAAAATTAAAACAAATGTGAAATTTTCCAGACTGATACGCAGTGTTTTGTGAGTAGTCTGAACAATGATTCACCCGGCTTTTTACGACTCACGCAGAAGGAGATGCGGTGTGTGATGGGTGTCTGTAACATGTGCGTGTTACGTTTGATGCTTTCCCGCACCAAACGATGCCTGTCTCTCCCAAACAGATGCACACACACACACACCACACACACACACACACACACACACACACCACACCCACACACACACAACCACACACACAACACACACAACACACTACACACACACACACACACCCACACACACACACCTCTCATCGCTATGGCCTGTGCGTGAATCAGGTGAGGATGTGGCATGTTCATCACACATGTGTCGCTTGTAGAAGATAACCTTAAAGCTGCTTTCAGAGGGATGAGATGCTGGTAGGGACAAACATGGAACAAACATATGGGGACAAACAGGGACAAACATGGGGACAAACATTGTGGGACAAAACATTTGGGGACAACAGGGGACAAACATAGGGGACAAACATGGGGACAAACATGGGGGACAAAACAGGGGCGACAAAACATGGGGACAAACAGGTGGGGACAAAGCATGGCGGACCAAACATGGACAAACATGGGGGACAAACAGAGCGGACAAAACATGGGACAAACATCGGGACAAACATGGGACAACATCGACAAAACAGCGGGAACCAAACATGGGAACAAACAGCAGGGACAAACAGGGCGGACAAAATGGGGGACAAACAGGGGGACAAAATGGGACCAAACAATGGGACAAACATGGGACCAAACAGGGGACAAAAACAGATACAAGGGGACCACAAGAACCAGCCTTCCTGGGGACAAACATAGGGGACACCACCAGCCATGGAATAAAAACCCCATTTAGAAACCGTACAGCCATACACCCATCAAATTCACCAAAACGGGAGTCACCCAAACACACATACAACTGGTGAACGACAAGCATAGGGGACGAAAAGACAGTGGTGGACAAACGAATGGGAGGCGAAGAACGCGAAAGACGAATGGAGAGCAGAAACAACGGGGAGAGATGAGGGTGGAGCAAAACCACATAAGAAGTTAAGAGGAACAAACGAATGGAGAGGGAACAGAAGGCAAAACGTGGGCTAACAGAACTCAATAGGCTTGAGATTTGGTAAACTAGTATAAAGGCTAAAATATCTGGTTACAGGTCCCTTCAGGTCGTATAATAGAAGTTCAGACCTCACATGGTAGCTTTCATTTACGCTACATTGGGAGCAGAACATGTTAAATGGATTGTCATTTAAAGCTTAGAGGCGATGATGTATTCTTTATGTATGAGTTTATGTCTGATGAAGCCGATCCGCCCTATGTTAGCAAAAGGCAATATCAACACTCGTAGTAGACACGTCAATTAAACTGTTATTATCTAATATCTAAGAGACATGTGCCATCTTTCGATAACACACATCTAGAACGGGGAGCGGTAGAGTTTACAATAACTCAGTGCTGTTAGGGTGGTACATTATTCTATGTTTTTTTCGCGACCCATTACCACACACACTGCTTTTATGTCTTGTTGTCTGACAGCAGTGACAATAGGTGGAGTGAACGTAGCGAGCCGCTTCCGAGACGTAATGCTCGACATTTTAAACACAACCAAAAATACAAATCCCCTATCGTTAACTCTCTTGGTTACATTACTGCTCAGCCCAAAAGCACTTGAAGGGCCCAACGGTGCCTCCATGATGACAGGAACGATGGTAGCTAGTGTGATGCGGTTGTATAGAAGTACGGAAGAGTAAGAATTTACCAGTGAAACTTATTGGCCCTGTTTCTTGCACCCCAAATTGAAGAAGAATTGGGATGATGGCCTGTCAGTATGACTCACACACACACACATTGTACTAAGCACTGGATTCCGACTTTCCCCTGAGTGGCTGTCAGGTCGCCCACGTCGTAAGAGATGCCTGGACGAGAGGGAGAGAAGGAGTGGGACTATGAGACGGGACAACGCTTGTACGGAGTCAAGGGAAGAGAAAACTCTCGGACCATTTTCATCATCCTGCCATAGAGAGTTGGGCAATCATACTGGCTGTCTATATCTCTTCCGCTCTGACGTTGAAAGGTTTAGTGGAGACACCAACATTATTCCCCATACCATATAGTCAGCGATCATACTAGTTTTCCTCCCACACTGCGTGGCTACATTTCCGCTACCACACACACATCACACCCTGGTCAAATTGACGATTTTTCCTCTCCAATGTAGACCATGATCGGCAAACACTACAGTTCTTCCGGATGAAACAGAGGTAGATTGAGGATATTCCGTCAGTTCCGTATCTGGCGTCTACATATCAAACATCTGGCAATGCTCTAGAAATTGAAGGGCAGCCCGCCAAACATGGGGCCTCTGGTGACATGATAGTAGAGATGTCTCCATGTTAGAGGCCTTGTCAGCTGACGCAATCACGCCGGGGGCCAGTACAGACCACAGGACCCTTGCTCGCCACCATTGAATAAAACACCCATTTAGAACCTTACAGCCATACTACGCAATCATTCTACAACATCACCACACCACACTTAGAGACAGGGTTGTGTATGGGTGGGTGAGGGAGGGAGAGTGGTATGGAGAGGCAGACGAAGAGAGATAGAGTGGGGGTGAGGCAATGAGAACATTCAAAGAAGAAGAAGGAAGGCCATGAGGCGTATGCTGAGAGAGGGACCAAGAGAAGAATAAGAAAGATACGTAGGAGGAGCCAGAAGTCGCCACAACCGCGACTAAGACCGAACCCAACCTGTCACACGAGAGTACACGAAAATCTAGAAACAGGGAGCGACAGAACCGCAGAAACCAACTGGAGAGCAAGGAATGCCTATCGCACACAGATGGAAGTAATATAAGCACCTTCATGTGCGTGGCCACTCACGGCCTCCAGAATGTGAGAGAAACGCCATCAGGACATCGTGAGTGTTTCCTACTGGAGGACATTTAGCCTTACAATCAGTAGTATGAAAGAACATGTATTTAAAATAAGATAGGCAATGGTCTCTTTATGTAATTCGCTCCCCAAATTATAAAAACAAGTAAAATCCAACTGAAAACGTAAACCTGGGTTTTTACTTTAAACTTTACCTATAGTACTGAAATTGGAGCCTGGGCAATTCGGTTGACTGTATTCCTCGTCTCGTTCCCCTGCTGGACACTCAAATGTGTTATGGCCAGAAGCGCTGGAGCGTCATGTAGTTAACAACTAGCTACCACAAAACAGAATGGTTGATGTGTGTGTGTAGTGATACGGCTTATGTTAACTTTCAAGCCTTGGACCTGAGGGTTGATGTGTCGGACAAGAGGGAGGAATGTCAGCCCTCTTATGACTTAATAATAATGCCCAGTTTTTCCATATCGTATACACTCCATGAATCCCTCAGAGACTCAGAGCGCCCACTGCCTCCCTGCACAGTGCTACAATTGTTCGAGGGTGAACTCCCGCCTGACAAACAGTTAGAAAATTTAAAAGGAGAGGAAACTGCCAGGAATTTACCAGGCGCTTTAGCCCCTGTGTTGCCATTTATTAAAATAATCCCTCCAGCCGTAATGGATGAGATGGTAAATGGCTGCCGTCGCCAAATACGTGTCGGAGGGTGTAGGAGAGAGAAGTAAAAACCCTGGTGCAGGGAAGGTGGTCTGGGGGAACGTGTTGTTAAGAATTAGCAGGAACGTGCATTTTGCCTTCCGGTATGGTAGTGATCATGTTTTCGGCTGTCCCTTATGTATACATTTCCGTTCCTATGTACCATTTTCTTCCTAGTGTATACATTGTCGTTCCTATGGTATTTACCTATTTTGTTGCCTTGCCTTCGAGGTGGTGTTAATGACACTGTGCCGAAGGTTACGAGTTTTCCACGATTTTGATGGGGTGGGTGTGTGATGCAATTAATATGATTGTACCAGCTGCAATTCCATTTCTGCATTGTGTGTAGTGTCTGTGTATGCGATCCGTGGTGTGCCTGTAGAAGTAGCTTGATGTGTTGGCGTGTGGAGAGGGTCTGTGACTGAATCCTAGTGACTCAAACTGTCCAATTACCCACCACTCCTTCTGAGTCAGATGTGTTTGTAACGTGTGTGATGTGTGCGGTTGCTATGTAACATAATTTGTGATGGCAGGCTGTCATGGTGTGTGTGTGGAGTCCAGTTAACTGTGTGGAGGTGGTGTGTGGGTGTGTGTGTGTGTGTGTGTGTGTGTGTGTGTGTGTGTGTGGTGTGTGTGGTGTGTTGTGTGATGTGTGTGTGGTGTGATGTGTGCTGTTGTGTGTGTGTGTGTTGTGTGTGTGTTTCAGATGCTAACAGTCAGATTGAATTGCAGGCTGAGAGGC